>NC_046195.1:843064-1124659 GCF_011004875.1 Balearica regulorum gibbericeps
TCCAAAAACATGGCACAACAGCACTTCTCATTGCCAAAACCCCAGGCAGGGCAATAAAACCGTTTCCAGGCCAGGAGAGGACATGGCAGAAACAATTTTGCAAAGGAGCAACGCAGTGCTGGCAGAACTGGAGCACAGTGGAAACAAATAGTACTCTGCTGGGCTGCTGCTCAGGGTACCAGGCTAAAATCACGCACAGAGCTCTCGAGGCTGGGAAGCTGCCTGCAGACGGATTTTATTTGAGAAATAAAAATGGAGAGAAGGGTGATGGATCAGCAGGGAGAGAGGTGGCGGCGCCCGGCAGTACAGCAAGGGCAGCAAATCAGGGACAGCAGAAATGCCCTCCCGCGCTCGTGAGAACAAAAGCGGAGCAGGGGCTTGTGGAGCAGGGAAAGGGAAAGCCACAAGCGCTGCAGGCAGCGTTGCCAGGTGACAAGCACCCAAGGACAGGACAGGCAGGGTGTTTCTCTCTGTCCAAGCAGAGTGTTTTGTCACTCTGTAAAACACCTGCACACCTGGGAAGTGTGGGGCCTGTGGGCGCTTGCCCGGAGCTCACAGCGGGCAGGGACAGCATGGAGCTGCCACAGCCCAGCCATGCCCACAGCCTGCCCAGAATATCCCACAGCAGGCCCCCGTGTGGGCAACGGCCTCACATGGCCAAGAAAGGCAAAAAAATCGCCTGCTGGACTTGGCTGGCAGGAACACCCCAATGAACGGTGACACCGCGACCCGATCATCATGCCCAGCCTCACGCAGCACGTCTGCGCCACCCCAAAACCACAGCACAACGGCACTTCTGGTTGCCAAAACCCCAGGCAGGGCAGTAACGACAAGGCTCTGTTTCTCTGAGCAGGATTATCATCTTCCTTCCTCCACACCCGTGAGACACTGAGGCATGGAGCAACCACACGACATGACGGGTGGTCCCAGGATTCAGTAACGAGACAGGGGATATCAGTGACATCCTCTTTGATGTCAAGCCCCTTGGCTATTAGGATGTCTCTTGGAGTATCCACCACCCTTCCCGACACGCCTTTTCCAAGAGAGGCACACAGGCAGACACACCTGCACCAGCAACACCTCAGCAAAGCATTCAAGAGCCGTGAGAGGCAGCCACAGACTTCACACTTCACAAACTTTCCTCGGCACAGATGGGGATACGGAGTGACACGCACTAAAAAAAAAAAAACAAACCACACCTTCCCAAGGGGATACAAAAATAATACCACGTACATTCCAGCTTCCTGAACAACAATCGCCTGAGAAGCCGGCACTGTGGGAAAGTCTCAGCTCGCTTTTCCTGGGTATTATAAATAGAATTACGGCTGCAAGCAGGGCTTTAAATGCGGAGGAAGGGGGAAAAGGCCATTTAACGGGCTCTGTTTGAACTCAGGCTCTGGCCAGCATCCAGCTTTTTGCAGAACAACAGCTGGTCACTTCCTGTGGAGCGAAGGCCAGCATCACCACGCTGGGAACCAGGAAGCCCAGGCTGAGGGCCGCCTGTCAGATGCTGGAGTCCACGAGCTCACCGAGGGCATCGCGGACTCCGTCGCCATGTATGTCACTCATGAGCCTGCTCTGCTCCCACTCGGGGCCAGGCCTGTTTTCTCCGATGCATTGTGAACACCAGCAGATGGACAGTGTGAGAATGGGCGAGTAGATGCAAGACTTCCCCAGGACTCCGACTTGCAGGGCTTGCATGCAACAAGTCTTGAGAGCTTCTCTTCCAGTGAGCTGCTCGGTTTCTGAGCCTATGTGAAGGCTCGGCATGCTCCCAGCTCTGCAGGACCAAACCCCACAGTTTATTCACACTGCCCAGTTCTCTAGGCTCGTGTCTTTGTCCAGGTGACTCTGCCACTGTCTTTCCCTTATGGGTATACTGCTTATCACAAGCCCTGCAGAGTCCTACCGTGGGCAGCTCAATGTCCTACCACTCTTCCTTATTCTAGCTCCTACTCACCCCAGTTACGAGCCTGCAGTACCAACACTGTATTTTAAGCAGGCTATCACACATCAGAGCTTGTTCTGCATTGGTACCACCAAGGCCCAGCAGCTCATTACTTAGTCCCGCTGCTCCCTAACCTCTTCTCCCACCACTTCAACAGGAGACAAAACACCTCCAGAAAGCCTTCAGCGTGAAGGCCTCAGCCTCTTCCCCTGTAAGAAACAACACAGACAATGCTTCAGTTTCCTGCCGCGGCCTGTTGCTCCTCATCTTTCCTCACAGTTACACGCCACGCTCTCCCCACCCCTACGCAGAAGGCTTTACTCCCAGCCCTCAGGCCCTGCCTCTCAAGCACTGCCCGGCACTGAGGAGAACCAGCCGCCTCAGGCTTCGAGGGCCCGCTGCCCCCTCGCTCCTTGCCCACTCGCGGGGTGCCAGCAGCCCCACGGGAGATTGCGGGGGGGGGGCGGCGGAGGCCTCTCATCCCCTCACGGAGCCGGCGGCCCCCAACGGCCATCAACCGCCGCCGCGCGTGGCCCCGGCACGGCGTGCGCACGCCCGCGCGCCCCGCTACCGTGACTGGGCCGGGGGGGGGGGGGGGGGGGGGGGGGGGGGGGGGGGGGGGGCGCGGCGCGCCGGCGCGGTGAGTCTGCGCGGTGAGTGGGCGTGGCGCGGCGCGCGCCTTTGTTTGGGGCGGCGGTTTCCCAGGCTGCCCGGCGCGCCCCGCGGAGTGGGCGGGGCCGGGCGGGGCGAGGCGGGGCGTGGCGTGGCGCGGCGCGCGGGGTGGGCGGGGCGGGCGCGGGCCCGCGGGGTCAGTCGGAGCGCGGCGGCGAACGAGGGTGGCGGTGCCGAGCGGAGCGGAGCGGGCGGACCCAGCCGAGCCGGAGTCGTGAGCCGGACCGAGCCGAGGATGATAAATACCCAGGACAGGTGCGGGGAGGGTGGGAACCGCGCTGCCCCGCACCCACGGGTACCCCCCCGGGTTTCCCCCCCTCCCCGCCGCGGCCTTCCTCGCCCCTCAGAGCGGCGGCGGCCGGGCCTGAGGTGCGGGGGCGGAGGTGGTGGTGGTGCTCTCCGCCTCTCCTGAGGTAAATTCTCTCCTCGGGGCCTCTCTTCTCCGTGGGGGCAGGCCCCCGGTGGGTGTCCGGGCGCACCGGGGCTGGCTCCCGGGGTTTCGGGGGGGGTGGGGGGGCGGCACCTCGGCAGCGAGTGTCTGAGCACCCTTTTGCTAATGAATCTTTAAGGCCGAGGAGGGTTTGTGCCCTCCCTTCCTGCGGTCCCCACGCATCTCTAAGGAAAGGTGGCTTTGTGGTTTTGTTTTCAGTGTTTGGTTTGTTTGGGTTTTTTGGGGTGTTTTTTTTTTTTTTTTTTTTCCTGGCAGGTCTGTTATCAGCAGCCATGAACTTACACGATTTGTAGGTATTTTTCTCAGCTGACCAGATTATCTTGTGTGTCTATTCCTTGTTGAGAGTCCCCAAAGTGTCATTTCCTGAGTGTCTATCGTACCATGTAAATAGGCACCTGGAGGATGTGCATAAACCAGCCTCGTTTCTTGGCCGCTTATGCTGTGTTCCTCGGATGGTTATTTACAAGTTTTTCCTTAAATCATGTTCTTTAATATATGACTTGCAATGGCTGGCAGCATAATATCTTCTTATTATGGGCTGAGTGCAGCTGCATCTTCAGAGCCTGTTTTGAAAAGGGCCAAAAAAAAGAAAACAAAACAGAAAAAAACTTCATTTCTGTAACATCAAGGGAGTTGTGTAGATCCTTCCACCTGGCCCAAGTGTTCAAGGCAAATAAAACCACTGAAAAAAAACAAGAAAATGTGCAGCTCTCTAGGCCCCAAGGTGCTGGCCGCTGTCGTGGACTGGAAGCGGCACTGGCCTGGGGTTTCGGGTGCAAGGGTTGTTGAAGAGCAGCCGTGATGGGGTTCAAAAGTTGAGGAGTCGTCCTTTGCGCTTCCCAGGGACGGGGCACGGGGTTGAGATGGTTGGAAGCTTAGTGAGTTAAAATTATACCTGCTGGCTGAAAACGTATGCTCGCTTCCAGCTCCCGTTTCAGGCAGGACTCACTCGAGAAGCTTTCGCTTGGGAGTTTCTTCAGGGAAAGGCCCTTGGTGATCTAAATGCATCTTACTCTACGCCAAGCTGCTGAAAGGCAGCCTCTTAAAAGAGAAGAGAGACTAGAAGGGAGCACAATCCCAATTTTTAGGCTGTAAGCAGGCCTCGGGGAGTAGAGTTGCAGCAGACCGCTCGTGCGTGAATGCATGAAGGGCTGAGACTTTGTCGGGTGCTTGCACGAACTTCTTCCCAGGGTGCTAACGCACATCTGGAGGAAGCAAAACCTCTTTTAATCTGTCCCCCACACGCTCGCTCCCCAGCGTTGCTGGATGGTGCTGCTCTTGGGACCCTAGCTGGCTGCTGCCGCGAAGTTTTGGGGGAGGATAGTGGTGGTGTGTGGGTCCGGTGAAGCCCTAGTGCCGCAGGCAAGGCTCAGCTGCTGAAGGGGGCTTGTGTTTTGACTTCTGCATGTGCCAGAGGAAGCAAAACTGGGAAGTGTCTTGAACTGCTTTGCATGAAAACTACTGCCTCTCTCTTTTTTTCTTTTTTTTTTCTTTTTTTTTCCCCCACAACTACACTTCATTATCCAGCTTCTTGATGCCTTGGCCGCAAGTTGGAGAGAGCTATCAATAGTACATTGTTGACTGGAGGGTGAGGGAGGAGGGAAGGGAATAACAAAGCTGCCAACAGCTTTCTGGGGGTGGGGAACTGCACAGCAAAGTGCTTTGTCATGCCTCTTGACATCCACTACTACTGAATACACAGTGGTCCATTGATAGCCCCAGTCATGCTGTGAGGAGGGACCGTACGAATGCAAAACACCACTGAGCATGTGTGCGAAGGGGTTTGCCCTGAGACGTCTTCAGTGCAACTGCTTAATATCTTTTCCTGGTGTATTTAAACAGCCTTTTCTCCGAGCAGTGTCTGCTGTAGGCCATGGCGCATGGGAACGCTGATGAAGAGCGCTGTCTCGCAAACCAGGAGGAGGAAATATGTGGAGGAAGAATATTTGTTTTTCCGGTAGAAAGATTATTTTGGTATGAGATGGCAAGCCAAGATCTTAGCAAATTCTGCCTGTGTCCTAACTGCGTTTTGCGAGGTTTTTTTTTGGCATTCAGAAAAGCTGGATTTCAGCAGTTTGTTTGCAGTCTGGTATGTGTTCTAGCGCACTGTATAGGTGGTTCAGGTGATTCTGATAGCTCAACTCAGTGCTTGGTCTTTGGATGCTTAACTCTCTCCCACATGGAGAGGGATTAGAGTGGAAAAACACGGTCTTGGGACCAGCTCAAGTGAGAAGTTTTAGGGCAGACAGTAAGTTGTCAATACATCTTAGAGTCTGTCCCTTACAGCCTTGTTCCTCGCTCCGCATGCTTACTGAAAACCCTCATGCTCCCCTTTATTTTGGTGGTGTTTACATAGCTTTGCGCTGGCCTGTTTCATAATGGGAACGCTGGGGAGCAACTGGTTTCTCTGCGTTGCTTTTGCAGGCTTTGTTAGAGGAATAACGCTGCTGTGCCGTGCCTCAGCAAAGAGCTTTTGTGGTACTGATAAAGGAAGCAATGCCCCAGAAGTAAAATAATTTGCTTTCGTGAACTTCCTAAAAGCTAGAGCAGATATTAAAGCCTGCATTCAAAGTGATCTCAAAGGATCTATGCTTAGGATGTCCAAACAAACTTTTTGAAACTGCAAGGGGAACTTATTTTCTTGCTCTTAAAAGTAGATCTCTGGGGTGAACTTGTAATTTTTAGGGTTGGGGCGAAGGATGCTTGTGTGATGTCTCATTTGCATGTGAAAATGTCAACTCGGATGTTGTAGAGCATGTTGAAAATATTTGAAGAACCAGCCCTTTCACTCCTCCTCGTTTTGAAAATGTGAAACTTAAACCTCTTCCTTCTGGGTCCTGTTGATCTATTTGTAGATATTTGTCTATAGAAAATGTGTGCTCATCTGGTCATGCGTTTCCAGCCATCTGCTATTGGCAGCCTTCCAGGCGTCCCTTATTAGCATGAGGTTGCTCAGCACTCTCTCCGGGTTCTTGGCTGCAAAGCCCCTCCTCCATTCCTAACAAAACACCGCCGGTTTCTGACACGACTTGGGCAGCGAGTGCGTTTTAATGTCGATGTCCGGGCGCTAAAGCCCTGATAGCTGCCTCTGACGTGCTGTGGAGGAGCAGGGATACGAGTGGTTTGGGGTTGTGAGGAACTGTAGCATCTGAAATGGGATCCCTGCTAATGTAACCTGGTGTTCTCTCTCTCTCTTTTTTTTTTTTTTTTTTTACCTTGCAGTAGTATTTTACCTTTGAGTAACTGTCCCCAGCTGCAGTGCTGCAGGCACATTGTTCCAGGGCCTCTGTGGTGCTCCTGATGCCCCTCACCCACTGTCGAAGATCCCCGGTGGGCGAGGGGGTAGCAGGGATCCTTCTCTTTCAGCTCTGATATATAAGGTGAGAAAGATCTGACATCTAAATAATGACCTGTACCCGCATTGCAACTGCGTTCGGTTCCTTTCACAGTCCGATGGGAATAAATGCAAGTAACTCCAGGGTAATAAGCGGGAGAACAGTTAATTTTTCAGTGACCCTGTTGGCAGATCGCTGAGCTGCATGCAGCTCTCTCCTGCTTAAATATCACCTGTTCACTAAGAAATGAGAGACCTTTTCTCAAAGGTGTGCAGCAAATAATTCACTAGCCCTGTTCCCAGAGGCCCCTTTCGGCCATTGTGTGCGGAGCCAGCGTTATCAAAACATGAAATGGCTTCTTAAATGTCTCGCAAAAAGAGGAAGCGGGAAGCAGAGAGGTGAAATGCAGAGAGAGAATGATTGATAAGCTCCTTCCTGAGCCCTTGTCCGGAAGGTAAAGCTGTCGGAGCCTGGGAGCTGCCTGAACCGATGTACAGAGTAACTCCTGACTTCACAAAAGGGTGAGGTGGCCGTCCACCTTACAGACGGAAACGTTTCTAGAACACGTGCAATAGGATGAGGCAAGCGCAGGAAGGCTTTGTGTCTGCAGGCTTGTTTAGGAGCGCACGGATCTGTGTAGCCCTCGCTTTTTGGCTCTCTTCATTCTACGGGACCTTTCCTTTCAAATGAGGAGACCTGGTTGTTCCTTGCTGTAGAATAATCGGCGCTTGTGCGATTTTGTGTTGTGTTTTGGTGGCACACATCTGTCTCCCCTCTGGGACAGGGGCAGGCAGTAAAGTGCTATCAGATGAGGTAGCCTAAATTTTATGCGAAGCTTGCAAATTTTGGCTGTTCAGACAGGAGTGCTGTCATAGGTGTTAGACTTGATTTTTAATTACCCTGTGGGAGGCACACAGACTTTTACACGATGAAAAGATACAGGCCCTTTTCCATCACAGCCACTGGAGTCTCATCTTGAAATTTGTGAGAGAATCACAGACCTCATGGCTGCTTTCGGAGGAGTTTTCTTTAACGCAGCCTCAGTGAATTTTTAGTGTGTGCCTCACCCTCTTACCTTGTGAATAAATGTCAACCTCTGTAGGCTCTTAATAATGTAACATCAGCTTAACTCTATTGAGTTGAATTGTCACAGCTGTTAGAGGGATGAGAAACAGGGGACCCTGCAACTTAAACTCCTGCGGGCCAGCTTTGCCGAGTCTTGCGTACACACCAGCAGAGTCCAAAGGCAGAAAACGGGCTCGAGGTGGAAGAGATGCTGGTGGAAAGAATCACAGTTTGGAGACTTGGAAGCGTTTGATTTCAGTATGGCCTCGAATTCGCACAGAAGCTTTTGGCAGTGGTGTGTAGGCAGGGGTTGCTGCCTGTGGGGATGTCATCTGGATAGCTGCATCCCAGAAATATGGGTATCATTCTTTCTGGATTTATTGCTGACAAAACCTAGCAGAATCTGTCAGAAAAACAGCCCCTTCTGTCACATAGCTCATCCCAGAGCAGAGTGGGCTGTGTTGCCAGTGGATTAAAGCCCAACCGCCGATGGGGGTTACCGGGACTCTGTCTGCCCCTCTCGGTCACACGTTCAGGTTCGTGGTCCTGTAGTTACAGCAGGCTGAGCTTTTCAGCCAGCAAGCTTCAGCGTGACCTGGGAAGGCATCTGGCCCCAAAAGCTTAAGTACTTTTTCCAGCTGTATCAGCTGTTCTCGTTCAAGGGATGACCTTTCTGAACCAGCCTGCCTCCTTCGGTGTACGCAGCGCAGTGCTCGTATACAACCGCGCTGTAAATTAAGCAGCTGGGGCTCCCTGTAGTTGTTGGGATTTTTGTGTTAAGAGACTTAATACTCGGCCCTTCATCAGGGGAGCTTTACTTGAGCTGGGAATGCAATAGTGATCGGCGTGGGTGCTGTGCAGCCAGGATGGGCTTTGTGCAAAGGGACGTGCTCTGGCTAGCAAACTTGGCAGGAGGCTGCAGGTGTAGCACATGCCAACAGTAGGCTGCTTACACGGGTTTCTCCGGTCGCTTGGCTATGGTAGATCATAACATCCTTTCTTCTTACGCTGCCAACATGTAGGGGCCTTCCCTCACCGCCCCCCACCCTCCCCCTCGTCCTTCTCAGGACATCTGAGGAGCGTAGCTGGATTGGAAAATCTTGTGCTCAATGAATTATAACCAAGTGGAAGCTGGTTCTTGTGGCTTTACTTCACTGAAATGGAGCCCAGGGCTGGAGAGCTGGTGGTTTAGGCAGCTGTGTATAAAAGGTAGCCCGGTGGGTTGGGGTTTTTTTTCCTCCTTGCAATAGCATAGTGGGGGGATTTTGCAGGGGTGAACTAAAACCGAACATTTGTTGCGTAAACAGGATTTTGCTTTGAGCAGCTTCCAAAGAATTCTGGGCTGCTGCTTCACAGGAACAGCTTCTCTCCCCGGCATCTCGCTGTCTCTATTTTGATGCCTAGAAATAAAATATCAGCTGCCCAAGACAGGCTGTGTAAACGTAATTCCCACTGAACCGGGGGAACCGGTTCTACTAATTCCTGCGGTTGTGCTGCCTTTGGTTCATGGGCTGTCGTATTAGGGGGCTTTTAAGTGGAAAAACCGTGCTAGGTTTGGAGTGCAGGGCATGACTTCTGGTGACAGAAGGGCTCAGAAAGCTTTTCCCCTCCTATTGCAGGCTCCTGCCAGTCTTTCTGCACAAATGCACGCATGTGCCTCCCCCTCCAATGTGTCAATCCTGGCCTGCTTTTCTCAACTTCCTCACCCTGTTTTTGTTTTCGGGGAGTGTAAGAAAAGAAGCATCTGTGAGCTTTTCTTGAGAGAAGGATCTCTTCCGAAACAGAGATGCTTTCTGCACAGTAACAACAACTGTGAAAGGCTCCTGTAAAGTTGCTGGTGAAGGATGTGCACGTAATCCCCTTGGTTTTGGGTTTTTTATAATCCACCTCCGTAGTGCGGAGCGCTCTCTGGGCTCAGATCTGACTCTTGCCGCTGGCTCTGCGGTGGCTTTTTCGGCAGCAGTCTGATTTAACTTGAGCAGCTGTCGTTATGTTTCTTGGTGCACTTGGCTTAAAACTAGTAAAACCCAACAGCAGGCACAGCCGTGAAAACTTCTTTCGAACTCAATGAATAAACTTATTTCCTACAGGATATTTATTCTGATGAAGTGTAAACTTGTTTTTCAGCTAAGCTTTGTGGGCTTTAAACAAACAGCAGCTTCCTCTGCTCTGGTTAACGAAGCCAGGCAGTTCCTAATTTGCATGTGGCGTTACTTTGTCGCCAGCATTAACATACTGGATGGCTTCTTTATAGTCAAACGAAGTGGGATCTATTTTAATACATGTAATAGGAGTTAAAGCACTGGGACGCTGGCTTGAGGAGCCCGGAAAGGTTCTCGGAGATGTATTTGCTGAACTACTCACTGGTCTTCCAACAATGCTGATACCTTCATAGCTTAAAACCACCTACAAGAAAACGTCTGCTTGAAAAGCAGCGATACCAAGCAGTTTTCCACCCTCTTACTGGATCTTGCTGATTATCAGCAGATCAGAGCTTGTAACGAGCTGCTGAATTAATCACCCTGTTAAAATAAAATGCCTGGAGATAGGACAGTCACTCACCTAATGACCTGATGGAATAAACCACCTCCTGCTCCACCTGTTGATGCTGTTGAGAAGAGAGGGACACCTGGCTTTCCCAGGCCAGGTGACTCGGGAACGGAGCAGATGTGACTTGTATTGTCCGTTTTACTTCTGTCCTTCAAAGCTGTGCAGGTGACTCTGTAAATGCAAGGGAATCGGAGCGCATGAGCCTGTAACCAAGCAGATGGGAACAGTTTAGCTTCTGATGCGGTTGACAACGTTAACTTGGGAACCTAATGAATTTCTTCATCAATTCACTGGGGCTCTTCGCAGTGAAATGTGGAAATCATTACTGGGCAAACCAACTGCCAGCAAAAATTGTCAGGAGAAGGGATGGAGTTTAAACCACAGAATTGTTTTCTAGGAACTGCTGAGCTGAATCTGAGGCGGTCTGCATGCTTGGCGTTCTAGTTAGAGCAGCATGGGAGAGGGACGTGTACGTTTGTGGTCTCTGGAAAAGACCTCCTCGCAATCTTCAGATCTGCATAGCTTCTGTCTGTTTTGGGATTCTCTCTGCTCCCTTGTATCAGGAGGCAAAGCATTTGCTGTAACAGTTGGTTGTAAAATCCGGGGAAGTGATTTGTGGTCATCCCTTGACAAGATGACTCTGTTGGGGAGGATTGGGGAGACAACGAAATCGGTCAGACTGTGGCGGCAGATGCTCTTCCAGCTTGTTGGTTCCAGTTGTGATCTTTGAAGGGTAGTTTATGAACCATCCTTCAAAGATGTGGCCAGGACCTGCGGTGAATGAATTGACTCTTCACTACTCAGAAACTTAATATAATGTAAATATGCAAAACTGCGTTTCCTTGAACAGGAAAACATTACTAGAAAATCACTATGAGGTCTGAGTACTCATTGTGGTGTGTCCCTGAGCCAGTGAAAGGGGAAGGGAAAAGTATAATGTTCGTCTTAGTAAAACTATGGTACCATTTATTTTGCATTTGCTCTCTCTGGTTTTACTCCCCTGGCTGTTTAGTATGTAGGACTTTTTTTGGTTCTTTCTTTTTGTGGTTTTTTGTTCTTTCTTTTTGTGTTAGGTTAGAATAAAAGCAAGGTGTTACAGGTAGTCTAGAACAATAGCTCCTAACCACTTACACGCTTGTTTAGAGCACTGAGGCTCAGACGTGAGCTCGCAGCCAGCTGTGCGTACCTTCACGAGCTATGGTGAGTCTCACGGTGGTGAATTTTAGTGAAACTCTGGAGGCACACCCGTCTGTAAGGGCTGGTTTTTCGGGAGGGTGCTCTCACTGCAAACGCAGTCCCTCTGCATGCTCCTTGAAGCATGATCTCTTACATTTTTGGTCTACAATCTCATGGATAGTTTTCTTTAACCCTAAAGGCTATTTCATGAGCTCTCCTCCCTCCCCTGCGCAGGACGAGAAGATCACTGTTAACCAAGATGTCCCAGTGCACGAAGGGAAGCCTCATATTGTCCACTTCCAGTACAAGGTCACAGAGGTGAAGACCTCCTCCTGGGATGCAGTGCTCTCTAATCAGAGCCTCTTTGTGGAAATCCCTGACGGATTATTAGCTGATGGAAGCAAAGAAGGGTAAGTTTAGGATCCCAGAGCTGCCTCCGTGGCTCCCCGGGGAGCAGGACTTTGCTTACGTGGGTGATGCTGTGTGTGTGGGGAGAATGTGCTGGATGTGCGGCAGCTCTGTTCTGGTTTGTGTATCTGAAGTATGTCCCTACTTCCTTCAGAGAACTGTCTTCCTGTTAGTCCTCCATGTATATATATTCCCCCCCCCCCCTTAGTGATCACTTCAGATGGGTTTTTTGAGTCCCTGTGCTAATGAAAAATAAGCAATAAATGAGCGGAGAGTGATTCTTTGCATACTTTCGTATGGAAAATCTACACGCCTTTCTCTGATTTTTTGTTCTGCTGGCCACTTGGCCAGCTTATTTTGGCAGGCGTTTTCCTCTCTTTTGCGGGAGGGGGGGAACCCCTTCATTATATTGATGCTCCTTCTCATCAGTAGGTGGATCTGTGCTTGGAGCATGGCCACGCAGGCGCTGGGCTCTGCCAGAGCCTCTGATTTTTTTTCTCTGTTGGCAGAATACGGTAGTGTTTTGTCCAGACAGCTCTGCTCTAGGAAGTTTGTGTAAACGCAGCTTCCAGAGCAGCTACTTCCTGCCAAGTGCTGTGCCAGAGATCTCCGCTGGCGGGGAGCGCTGTAGCGTCCATGTGGCTTTACTGGATTCCTCTGCAGAGCTCTCTGAAGTCCTAAATCTCCAAGTAGGCTTCATCTGTAAATAACACAAGCTAATTAAGAGAAAAAAAAAACCAACCAAAAAACTAACCGTCATTGGGCACCTTCAGTAAGTGCCAGTATTCTTGCTGTCTCACGCTTGTCTCATTTGACTCCGAAATCCAGATAAAGGTTTGTGTAATTCCTTCAGTCAGCTCATAAATCCATTGGCTGCCCAAGTGCCCGCTCTCTTGGGAGCGGGTTCTTCTGGGAGGGTATTTACCCGCCTGTGTCATCGTGACTTAAAGTGCAATTTTGTCAGGTTATTTTTAGCTAGGTAAAACAGCCTAGTAGAGGCTATAATTAAAATAGTTCATTACCATATTAACAAAACCCTTGCAAATGTAATCTCCCTCGCTGCGCTCCAGTCTCGCCGACTGCTGTTTAATTAGATGTCGATTGAAGCCCTGTTTGTCGCCGCTCTAGCAGCCCGCATTGTAAATGGTTACAAGGCCAGTGGTGACGGTGATGATCCCCAGGGCTCAGAGAGGGGTTAATGCAGCGCCGCTTCCATCAAGAGGCAGCAGAAATAATTTAGCTGGAAAGGTGGGAAGCGTGGATTCCGGGTGCATCAGCTCTGCCATCCAGCTGATGTGTTCAGGAAACAGCTTTGCCTGTGCATGTGCTCCTTCAGTGATGGTTTTCTCTTCTCTTCTACCTGGCATGAGCTCTTTTCCCTGTTTTTAGGGGTTTTTTTTCCTTCCCCAAAAGCACAAAACGTGCAGATCCCCTTGTGTATGTTGCCAGCCTGGCTCAGGATTAGCTGCAATATTCAAAATCGCTGGTGGGGATGGGTGCTCCTGCGTGCTGGCGCACAGATGCCAAGGACAGGGACTTGGGTGACTTGGTGTGACGATAGCTCTTGGTTCTGCAGGGCTGGATAACTAAGCAGGAAGCCCATTGTTTCAGCACCCATTGTTCGCTGGAAGGGGTCTGTAAACAATTTTTCTGCCTGAAAACATCCAAACAGTTGATAATGCTCAGAGGCTTCCTCAGGACAGAACTTCCTATAGCTGATGTTCTTTTGTCTTCCTCCTCCTTGGCAGGTTATCAGCACTGTTGGAATTTGCTGAAGAAAAAATGAAAGTAAACTATGTCTTTATTTGCTTCAGAAAAAGCAGAGAAGACAGAGGTGAGAACTCACCCCCGCTGTCAGATTTGCTCCCTAGATCTAAAACGGTGCAGCTGAAGCTGTACAAAAATCTGGTAATCCCAAGGCAAGGCTCCACGGGATGCTTCCCGTTGCAGTAAATGTTACGTGCATAATTTTCATGTTGTTCTGAAAAAGTAGAAATAGCTTCTCGTGCAGAAAACAAGCCCTTTCTTGAGACTAAGGGAGAAGGGGGTATTTTGGTTTCTCCAGCAGGTATGTTTTACTGTCCTGCACTTAAATTATTACTACTACTACTCTCATGTGGAAAGCTGCTCCTGAGCAACTTGGGGGCTTTTTTTGTCCAGGAATTGGTCCATACTTCTTCTTTGGTAAGGAGTGACGGTCTCCATTTGGCACCAGGCTCCTGTGATTTGGAAGGAGAAACCGGGGAGAGGTTATTATGTGGGAAATGAACTCTTATAGCTTGTTGCCCTGACGTTCATCTGCTTTTTAAAGATCTGCTGGCACTTTTGCCCTTCCTAGACCTACAGGTAATCCTCACCCTGGCTATAGATGCTTATGGCTTAAGGGGGCAGCATTAGGATCTAAAGATAGACGTGTTGGATGAGTGATTACAGCACGGAAGTTTGAGGAGATTTGCGCTGAGGTACCAAGCTATGGATGTGTCACTTTAAATCTTACAAGACACAGGTTAGTAACCAAGCAATTGCTGTGGCAGGAGTAATTCAAACCTTAATTCTAATTTTACTCTGCCACTTCACAAGCCGCGCTGGCTTCTCTGAAACGAAGTGCGTTGTTAGAGCTAAGCTGCGCTGAGCCCAGGAAGATGTCATTCTGTGTTATGACGCCAAGAATAATTTTCAGATTAAGTTCTTGCTGTAATGCCACCACACCGCGGGCTGCGTAGGTGACCTCTGCAGTGGCTGGTTACAGGAGACATCTGATGCTGCGTTTTGTTTTTAAAACCAGGCTGTGTGATGCTCTTGGACCTGGCTTATTTGTATGAGTTCTGGAGCGCTCCAGATCCTGGGTCCTTGTCTATGCAGTTGAAATTCAGTGTTGTCTTGAAAATACACAGGACTCCTCCGCATGAGCCTTCAGCGCTTGAAGTTGATCATTGGAGGATGCTGTAGAGATGAGATGCTGCACCAGGGTAACTCTGGGGTCACAGAGAAGTGACATAAACACGGACAAACCTGCTCTGCCGCACAACTAAAATCCCCTTCACACTTAGGAGCAGCTTTGACGAATGCAGGGAGAGACAAAATCTCCTCGAGAGGGCTGTGATGTTAAAATCTTGGTGTTTTCTGTGCAGGAAGCTCTGGATGCGCTCGCAGAGGGTGTTCCATGCACTTTGATATTTGTGGCTTCTCATGTGAGGCAGGTAATGAGGATTATTTCTGGTGGTAACATGTTTCCTTTTCTTTGGTAGCTCCACTCCTGAAGACGTTCAGCTTCTTGGGTTTTGAAATCGTGAGGCCTGGCCACCCCTCTGTCCCGTCACGGCCAGACGTGATGTTCATGGTGTACCCCCTGGATCAGAACTCTTCCTCTGATGAAGAATAGCTGCGGCAGGGGACTCCGGTGTGACCTGAAAATGCTATCGAGGGGAGAGAGGGTTACATCTCCTTTCTTGAGGAAAGGGAAAACAAGCTTCTGTTGGACTGAAACTGCATTTCTCATTGTTAGATTGGCCTGTGTATCCTCAGAGTTGACTATCTCATTGAAATGTGTTGCCTAGAGAACTATATATACACACATGTAATCACCAAATAGTAAATGGAAGATGTTTATGAACTGGCATAGGAGCTCTTTACGTGCAGCTGTGTGGTGTGTTAGCCTAGGGGCGCGGGGGGCCCAGGCCCGGCGTGGGGAGCACAGCGGTAGATGCAGTATCAACTCCTTGGCTTCTCTAAACCCGTGTTGGTCCTTCCCCCGTCACCCGATGTGCGCTCATCTGACAGACGACCTTTTTATTTTTCACTCAGACTCTTAAGTAGAAGGCATGTTTTTGGGTGGTAGGCGCGTGGAGGAGAGATGCTCGAGTTAACCTTTAACACTACGTTAAAACCCCCGCGCATCTGTGCTTTGGGGCGACCGAGGCTGTTTTAACTGGTCTAACCTTTTTTTTTTTTTTTTCAAAATTCTTGCTCTTCCAGCTTTTGTTTTAAGCAGTCTTAACTCTGTTCAATGTTACCACTGCACTATCACAGCGTTCAATAAAAGGGGCATTCAGATGAACTTCACACAGCTGGGGCTGCTTATTTGAAAGGAACAGAGCCTCAGGTGGGCTTCCTGCGATGCTTTCGGAGGGTCAAATGAGTGTTCGGAGCAGTACCCCCGCTCTGGGGGAACGTTTCCTTACCTGCCTGCGGTGTGATGGTTGTGATGCTCCAAAGCGCCAAAAAAAAAAAAAAAAAAATGCTCTACAGCTTTTTCCTCCACCTGAGGATGGGTAAGGAGCAGGCCCGGGGCTGTCACCTCTGTTCTTCCTCCTCACCTTTCCAAAGAGATGATCTCAAGACTTGAGAGGCCGAGCTAAAGGCCGTATCCAAACCAAAGGGGGTTGCGTGTGGGGTAGGCGTGGACGCTGCGGTGGGATGCTCTCCCCATCCAGGATGGGGCTGTGTTGCCAGCAGTAGCTTGTGTTTCAACCCTGCCCCTTCTAACACTGGAGGATGAGGTTGTGCTCTTGTCTCGGTGTGGTGCGGATGTAACCTGGCTGGCTTTGAAAGGCCGCAGGAGGAGGGTGTGTTCATGGGCATGCTCCCAGCTCTTCCCGGCCTGCCTGCTCGTGGGTGGAATTGTCCTTGTGTGCTTTGCTGTGCTCTCGCCCTGCCGTGGAGGGTTTTGTTAAAAGCTGAAGCCGAGCCATTCCATAAACGTCATGGTCAGTGTTTTCTGTTTTGGGGGAGAGAAGTGGGGCTGGGATATGAGTTTGTGTGAATAAATCATCTTAAAATTTGTGTCTCTTTTTCCCTCCTTCCCCTCCAATGAAATGAAAGGGCTGATGGCTCTACTCCCTCTCAGCGGGGCATTAAATCCCAAGTCTGGTGTCTGATCAGAGGTTGTGCTGAGGGGAACATCTCTGCCCCAGCTTTTCCTGTGGGACCATCGGCCCCTCTCATGCTGGTAGCAGCTCTGCAACAGGCATTGCCCCTCCTGTGCAGAGACAGAGGAGACCTTGTGCTGAAACAATGCTGATTTCTAGTTCTGGCTCTTGAACTGCCACGTTTTATCCCTTCTCATAGCTGGAGCTGCCCCCACTCCTTCCTTGGGCTGGCAGGTGCCTCCCGGGGTGTTTCTGCCACCCCAGGGTGCTCCTCTGCTGGCCCCTCCCTGATGTGATGGGGTGGGAACCACTCTGCTCCTTCCTCACTGGTAAAGTGCAACGTTCTCATCATGGGAGCTTGGTACCAATCTGCAGTTATGAGGCTGTGCCAGTGCACGTGCTTCTCTGAGGGGTACCAAATGCTCTCATGCCCTGTGGCTCAAGCAAGTGTGGTCAAATATAGAGGTCTCACATCACTCAGTGTCTTCAGAAATACTTTTTTTTTTTAAAGTGAAAAATCTAAGGTGCTTCTGCTTTCTCTGGGTGCTGCCTCCATTGCAAAGCTGGAGGAGCCAAGCTCTGCCCTGTGCCGTGCCAGTTCCTCCGGCTGCCTCCTGCAACGGAGGCTCCCTGGCCTGATGGAGATGGGCTTGCCTGGTGCAGGGCAGGACCCTGTGGCGGTACCCAGGGGTTCAGGATGTTCTGACCCAAATTGTCACAGCTGACATCCCTTGGTGGCCATGGGCCGATGAGCTTGGCATCAGGAGCAGCGTGCCTGCTCCAGCCCTCCGAGATGCCCCAAGGATGGAGATTCCACCCACCCCACTTCCCCCTGAAAAAAAATCGCTGGCCACAGCTTTTGGGGACAAAGAACCTGAATTTGGGGGAGCAGGAAGAAAAAGCCACCCTCACATGTTTGTGATTGTCTCTTAAAAAGATTTATTCTCTCTCCTTGCCCAAATGTACAAAGGCAAGAAGAGTACAGTTTGTATATATATATATTTATATATATATATATAAAAAAACAAGGAACTTGGTAATAATGTACACTTTACAGAAGGGCAGAATTAGGAAGACTGAAATGAAACCCAACACAGCAACGCCAATGGAAACAAGAGCTATAAACACCAACAGTTTGATGCCCTGGCCGGCTGCCCGCGGGGCCCGGTGGGCAAGGGACGGGGCTGGGGAGGGGGGGACCCCGCGGGCAGGGGAGCGGCACCGCCGCGGAGGGCTGGGGTGCCAGCCCCGCGGGTAAGAACTGACTGGGAAAAAAAAAACAACCAACCCCGAAAAACGTCAAACCTCAAACCTATTCTGCTTAAACCGTTGTTTCTTTTAACACCTAAAGGGAGACTCAACTGGGACCCAACTGGGGAGATGAGGAGCAGCCCCCCCACACCCCACCAAAAACCCCTTCGACTGCTGGTAAAGCCTGCGGCACACACCCCCCCATCACCCCCTGCCCAGAGACCCTCCTCCGTGCCCCCGGAGCGGCCCCAGCTGTGCTGGGACCCAGGCTCTGCCAAACTGGCTGAGGACGCAGGTAGGCGCAGCCGATGGGATGCTCCTCCACAGGTGGGCTGCGGGGCTCCCTCCCCACACGCCGACCCCTCTGGACCCCGGCCTGGCAGCTGTGTGTGACTCCATAAGGGGCACGGGGGGGGGCGGGGGGTGTCAAGCTGCTGCTCGGCATCGCCTACCCTGTTCCTGTGCCGGACCACGTGGCCCCTGTCTCCTTGCAAAGACAACAAAGAGTGGAAGAAAAATGAGTCGAATGATGAGAGCAGGCTGGGGCCACTGCTGCCAGCGCCTGAAGCAGGACCGAAACCAGCAAGCGCCTTCTTTCCAACTGGGTAAAGTGGGATGGGGGCAGGGGGAACCGGGGAAAGAAAACAAAACCCAAAACAACAGCTTTCAAACAATTGCTTTTTACAGTATGTACAGAGCCCGGCAGGCAGAGCATCCCGGTACAGTGGCCCCTCGGGGCCTGGTGCGACACGGACACAGACACACAACCGAGACCGATGGCCCCCCCCATGCTCCCCCGGCCGGGCAGCGGGGAGCGGCAGGGAGAGAGCCGGGGCGGCCCGGCTGCTGCAGGGCCGAGGTAGAGCATCGGCCTGGGGAGAGCTGCTCCGGGGCTGGGGGAGCAGAGGACCAGAAAGCCCCTGTCCTCGGGCACTGGGGAGCAGCCGGGAGTGGGGACCGGCTTCCTCCAGGGCCTGGTGGCCCCAGCCCCGGCACGAGGCTGGAGGGGGGGAAATGACACACGCCGGTACGGCCCCAAGTGCCTCTGGCAGAGCCTAAGTGTGCTTGTTCCTCGCTGGGCTCTGCCCATGGCTTGGGGAAGCCGCCTTGAAAGCAGAAGGTGGATGTGAAGGGGAGCCGCAGCCCTTGCCCCCCCCCCCAACCCGGCCCGGCCCGAGTGGGATGCGCTGCCCTGGGGTTTAGGGAGCACTGGCTGGGGGCGGGGCGGGGGGGGGTTGTGTGTGAGCAAACGCCGGGGGTGGGGGGTTGATTTGCAGAGTCACAGCTCAGAAACCAACTCAAAAGCCACAGGCAGGAGCTTCAGGCAGGTCTGGACCGTGCAAGGCACTGGGGAGGACTCCTGGCAGCTGGCTGGGCGATGGGCGCAGCCCCCCCCCAGTTCTGCACCCGGCTGCCCCCAGCCCCGCCGAGCCCCAGCCACCTGAAGTGGGGGGTTGGGGGGGAGGGGTGTGGGGGTGTGGTGTGGTGGGGGCAGGGGCTGCTTCACTGGGGCCAAGAGCAGCCCCCGGCTCCCCCAAGCCACCGCTCCGGCCATCGCCCACGCAGGCACAGAGTAGTGGGTGCCACGGGTTGCTGGAGTAGCCATGGGGCTGGGGGAGGGTGCACCCCACATGCAGCATGTCCCCAAGCCCCACGGCCGCCTCCAGCCAGGCTGTCACCTGCCCCCCCCACCCGGGGGGTTTGCACCAGCCTCCCCCTGACCTGCGTGAGCCAGCCCTTCCTTTCCTGAGACTGTGACTCCACGGTGGGTTCGGCCCCCGCTCCTCGAGCCCCGGCAAGGAGCAGGCAGGAGGCAGCGTCCCTGCCTGCCCCCAGTCCTGTGGTGCTCAGCCCCATCGTGAAGCAGCAGCTCGCAGAGACACGGCGGGGTCCCAAATCCATCGAGAAACCTCAGTGCTTCCGTTTCCTCTTCATATGCACCAGGCAGGCGAGTCACCTCCATCCTGAGCGCCGGTGCCCAGTAGAATAAATATTTCTGCAGGTACCAGCTCGCCCACTCACCAAAGGGGAGGGTGTGGAGGGGGGGAGTCAGTGTGTGTCCGATGGTGGGGGAGAAGACAGAGTCTGCCTCGGATCACAGCAGGAACGTCAAGCAGAACAATTAACACCATTCAACTGATGTCTAAAGGAGTCTCCAGCGCTTCCCCATGTGAGCCAGTCACATGTCTCGTACAGCCCAGGCGTCCCGACGTGTCACGTCCTGCCATGACCCAAGGTCCAAGTCAGCTCCCGCGGCCGGCGGCCCTGCGAGCCCCGGGCAAACGCCAGACCCTCTGCCCTGCGGGGCACCCACCCTGCGTGCCCATCCCGGCCACCTCCACCCCAGTCCGGCTGCCCGCGGACTAAGCAGCGTGGCCGTGCCGGTGCCGCGGGAGGAGAGCCTTACCGTTCTCACCTCCGGGGAGGTGGGTATAGGGAGGGAGCGGAGCCTTGCTGGCTGGCGACGATGGCTGTGGAGGAGAGACCTGCGGAGGAGAAGCGGCGTCAGGAGCTGGCCGCCCGGGAGGGGCATGCAGCTATGCCGGGGGAGCTGGAAAGCGCCGGGCACGGCTCTCACCTGTTGCATAGGGCAGGTTGTACTGCGCTGGCAGCAGCGAGTACCCGAGGTGGTGGTGGTGGTGATGCGTTGAGAGCAGGCGCTGAGACGGCGAGGTACGGGGCCGGTCGGTGCTCCTCTCTGCCCCGCCGGCTCCCCCGACGCTGCTACAGCTCCCACTGCCTCCCACCACCCCACAGCCGCTGCGGTCCCGCTCCTGAGACGTCTTCTCACTTATCTGGAGAGGAGAAAGCAGATGCACACTGAGGGACGCTACCCACTACCCCAGGACGCAAGGCAGCATCAGACCCATGCTGGGCACTCAAGGCTGCCCTGTTGGGACGACATTCTCCCTGCCTTCGCCCAAAGGCCCCCCAGGACACTGCTGGGAGATGATGGGACAGCCGGTGACCAGCCCAAAAGTGGCAGGGTAGAGACAGGTCCCCTTTCAGACAGCTCCTTCCCACCCAAAACCAGGGTTTGCTGCCACTGTGTCATCCCAGCTCAGCCCAGGAGGAGCTCGTGACCCTACACTGCCGTGGGATGGAGACAGCTCCTGCATCCCACCCGCCAGCTCCAGGGCTGACGACAAGCATCACCCGATTGCTGCAGGGCCCGGAGGAGCTCCGGCGCTTCTCTGGGCCAGCCCTGCCCATAGGTTTGGCTCATCCATCTCAGAGGGGTTGTGTTGTGGGATGACTCCTCGGCCCCAGGTCTCCTGCAGCAGCAGGAACGGCGAAAACCCACGGCAGGCAGAGTTGCGCCGGGCTGGCGATGGGATCCAGGGACCATCCTGAAGCCCATGCATGGAGCTGGACAAAGCCAGCGCCTTCCCGACCCTCACCGTGGGCGACTTGCTCTTGTAGTGGCTGGCGTGCTGCTGCAGGATGTCCAGGGCCTTGGACTCCGAGCTGGATTTACAACTCACGCTGGGGCTGGCTCGGGACTTGTCGCTGTCGTCGCTGCCAGACGCCTTGCTCCCGTATGGGGAGAAGGAGTAGCTGGAGGGAAGGTATGATCCTGGGGGGGGTGAGAAAAAGCAGTCAGGAGTCTTCGGGCAGCACAGGAGGAGCACGCGGCTCTGCGCATGTGCCTCCAGGAGCGAGAGGATGTCCCCCAGCCATCCACTGCGCCGGGAGCAGGGACGGACTGGGAAGGGACATCCCCGAGAAGACCCTGGCTCCCTACCTGGGTAATTCTGCATCATGACGGTGGGCATGGCCCGGTAGCTGGGGTGGTTGGGGTCGTACGACTGGCTGTAGGAGTAGCCGTGCATGTAGGGGATGTAGGACTGATGCTGCGTGAGGGGTGAAGACACAGGGACGTGGACGCTGGGTCTGGGGTCCTTCCCCACCATGCGAGCCTCCTCGGTGGGGGTCAGTTTGCACTCGGAGCTGGTGCTCTCCTTCCCGTCCTCCTTGGATGTGGCTTCTTTGCTTCGATTCCTTTCTTCCTTCAACTTTCGGTCCCTCTCCTCTTTCCACCGCTCGTCCTCTGTCTTGATGTCCGAGTACTTCGCCGGGTACACGTAGGTCCACATCCGGGGCTCAGCTTCCTGCAAGAACCAGCCAACCATCAGACCAGCTGCCTCCCCCCAGCCCTGCCTGTCCCAAAACCAGGATGGATTTGGAGGAGACCAGCGACCCCCCACTCCACTTCCTCCTGGCCCGCCTGTGACCTCCCAGCCCCAAGGGAACAGCGAAGCCGTGGCGAGGGGCTTCCTCCAGGAGAAAGCCCACCGCCGGGCCAGCAGGCAGGACCGAGCGAGCAGCGGGCAGGCATTACCTGTCTGTACCAGAGCACGGGGTCCACCTCCGCTTGCCGGCCACATTCAGAGCCAGCCTTCGTCTCGGTGGTCTCCTTCCCAAGGTGGCTGGCCTCGCTCATTTTCACCTTGAGCCCCTCGGGGACCTGGCTGCCGGACAGCTTGGACGAGTCCTCCAGCTTGGGGATGATGACAGATTTGGCCATGTCGGGACCTCCCTGCTCCTTGGCCTTGCTCAGCCCCGACTTGACGAGGTCCGTGAGGCTCGGAGCCTTGGTGAGTGTTGGGGGCATGGGCGGCTTTTGCTTCCACTCCTCTTTGAGCGCTGCCTCCCTCTCCTTCAAGCCCAGCTCCGCTTTCTTCTCCAGCCCTCGCTGCTGCTGCTGCTCCAGGCTCTGCCGCTGCTTCTGCTGCTCCTCGTACTGCTGGCGGTAGGCAGGATTGGTGCTCAGCAGGTGAGCGTGGTAGCCCTGCTCGTTGTAGCCGTAGGGGGGCACGTAGGCGTACTGGTTGTAGTAGAGGGACTGCATGTACATGTTGGGACGCTGCTGGATGACCGAGGGCTGCTGGCTGGAGCCGCCAAGCTCTGTCTTCTTCTCTTCGCAGCTTTCGCTCTTCACCTTCACCTCTGGGTTCTCCTGCTCCTCGTCCTTCTTCAGCTTCAAGGCCTGTGTCTCGGCTGCGGCCTGGCTGCCAGGGTTCAAGGACCCCGGGCTTGCCTGGGGGTAGCCAGGGGAATAGTAGGTTTCAAAGCCTTGGTAGTAAGGAGACTCTTTGCTCTGGGGTTGCGGGGGGAAAAGAGCTTTTTTGGCGCCTTCCTTGACCAGCTGCTCCGGATCCTTCGCCTTCACGCTCTCCAGTTTGCCCTCCCCATCCTCCCCGGCGTCGGAGATGTCCGAGTAGGCCGGGCTGTTGGTCTTCACTGAGCTCGCCTCTGCCCCGTTCTGGGTGACGACGTGCAGCGGGGTCATGGGTTGGGCTGGGTTGGCGTTCTCCAGCCTGCTGGCACCACCGATGGAGGGGCTTGGGGCGTTGTCGGTGAAGCTGTAGATTTTATCCGCCTCGGCCTTGATGCTGGCGAGCCGGCTCTGGTGGGGGTCGGATGAGCCATTCAGCAGCCCCTCGCCTTTCGTCCCCAGGTCGCCGGATTCTCCCCGGAAAGGGCTCTTGCCTTCCTCCGCTCTGCAGGCTTTGCCGGGAGTCAGAGGGTTCTCCACCTCCTTGGGCTCCTTCTTCTTCTTATCCTTCTTCTTCTTCTCCTTGGAAGGGGTGAGGGCAGGGTTGACTGTGAAGGGCTCTCCCATCACCGTAGGCTTGGGCTGGATGGGTTTGAGCTGCGGGCTGTTGGGCATGGTCTGGACCACGGTGGTGGCGAGGCCTGTGGAGGAACCGGGGGTGGCTGTGGTGAGGGTGGCTGTCTGGAAGGTGTAAATCGGCTGCGGGGGGATGGCTGGCGCAATGGGTCTGGCAGACTTCAAGCTTTTGGAAGGGATCTTCTCTGGCTTAGCACCAGATGCCTTCTTTGACTTGTCCTTATCAACACACCGTTTCTCCAGCGAGTCAAAGCCGTCATTACTTGTCTCATCGGCCACGGAGGGACCATCCTCAGAGCCATCGTTGGACAGGGCACCCGGGTCGGTGTCTCCTTCCCCACCCAGCTTCTTCTTGCAGGGGACCTTGGCGCTGAACTTGCTGGACGGGGAGGGACTGTGGGGCTCCATCAAGCGCACCTTGGGGGTGGCCGAGCGAGCCGGCGAGAGCGAGCCCTTCTGAGAGACGGCGGCGCCGTTGCAGCTCGCAATGTCCGCGTGCAGGGAGGGCTCCTCGCCGTACTCGCTGTCCACGTCTGCCTCCAGCTTGCTGTCGTCATCCGTGTGCGCGTGGGCCTGGTGGTACTTCAGCCCATTGATGTGCTTGTACTTCTTGTTACAGTTCGGGTGGGGACAGTCGATGAGGATGGGAGAAGGGCAGTTGCGGTCGAGGACAGCCGGTTCCACCTTGACCGCGGCGGGTGGCACAGCTGCCGAGCCCATCGAGTTCGTGCGGATGCGTTTGCTGCCCTTGGAGTCCTCCGAGCTGGAGTTCAGTTCCATGTCAGAGAGGGGTTTGCTCTTCCGCTTGGTGACGGAGGAGGGACTGGCCTTCACGTCCTCCGCCGTGCCGCCGGGCGGCGTGCGGTGGTCCGAGGAGTTCTGGCTTCCCCGCCGCCCTTTGCTGTTGGCTCCCGCCCGGGTCTTGCTGCTGTTGCTGGTCCCTTTGCCGTCCGAGGCGGCGGCGGTCTCGTTGACCGGCGTGTTGCTGTTGGGGCGCATGCGTTTGCCCCTGCCCCGGCCGTTGCGCATCTCCAGGTCGCTGGTGGGAGAGTCGCAGAACCTGCCGGGAGGAGGACAAGGAGGTTTTAATGGAGAGATGGCCGTGCCCCGCTGCACGGTGGGGATCCCCTTCCTCCCCTCGCCATCGGTCCTGCAGGCTGGTCTCCCCGCACTGCTCCAGCGCAGAGCAGCCGGAGAGGTCCACTGGCAAATCCTCAACCATCTCCAGTCTCAGGGAGAAAAGAGCCTGCGACCGCAAAGAGCCACCTCAGTTGGGCAAGGAGGAGATGCCAAGCCCCAGGGGCAGCCCCACGGGCACAGGGCAGAGCGTACCGGGGGCTACGGGGGCCGTACGTGGCCGCGTTTGCCCTCCGCGCCTGGGCGAAAGGGGCTGCCGGACCCCACCAGCTGCTTACCGGGGAGGCGCCCAGTCGTGCTGCGTGCAGTCGAGCAGCGTCCCCACGTACGTCTTGTTCCTCCACGTGACGTTGACCACCAGCATACCTGTAAGGCGAGGGGAGAGGGTCAGACGGGGCCAGGCGTGACCCCACGGTGTCTCGCCCCTCTCTGGGCATCGCGGCAAAGGGGGATCTACCCCTCGAGATAGGCAGGGGGAAGAGCTCAGCTTTAGGGCCGGAGAGAGGCAGACAAGGGGTCTTGAGCTCTCGGGAGAGGTGAGACCCCAGGCTCTGGGCTGGAGGGGTACCAAGATGGGAGCCGGAGACCCCCCGGCTCATCCCCTCTCTTGACGTGGCTTTGGCCAGCGTCCACTCAACCTCTCCTCCTTGAGCCGCTCAGCGCTCTTCCCTGTTTTCATGGGGATGCTAAAACCAGCGACCCCAAAGGGCTGCAGATTTGGGAGGGGGGCTGGGGGGGGCGAGGGCTCACGCAGACAGGGGAGGTGCAGACAGCCCCCAGTAAGGCTGTAGACCCCAGCGCGGAGCTGTGGACACCCCCCGGCAGGGCTATGACCCGCCATGTGCTGCCGTGAACCCCGCGGCTCTCCGGAAGAGGCTGTTATTGCCACTAGATGGCAAGCTGAGCCCAGCATCCTGCACAGGCGACCACCCCGCCAGGAAAACCCAACCTTGGCGGGGGGAACAACCCTTGTGCCCCCTCTTCCCTTTGCTCCTGCACCCCCAGGACACCCATCAGCCCCGTATCTCTGCCTGGGGAACCATCCACGGGGCCGCATCTCCTCCCATCACGGAGCAAAAGCATCGGACATTCGGAAAACCCGGTGGTTTCAGCTTTTTCACGCCAATTCGAGAAGAGAAGCAGCCTGGCTCACACCCACGCCAAGGACACGGACCCTCAGCATCTCTTCTTGGGGTGGGGGGTGTCTTTCACAGCATCACTCAGCTTTGTGGCTATTTCCTCCCCGTCACAGACCGCTCTGATTACCGCAGAACTAATCTGACCGGGAGCGGAGTCCGTTGCGCCGAGCGCATTTATCTGAGCAAGGTAAAACTCGGGAGATAGGAAACTCGTTTGCAAGGGTTGATGAACGCGGCGAGATATACGGCCGCGTGGCCCCGGGAGACGGATGGAGCCGAGGGAGCCCAGAGCAGCTGTGCCTGAAGCACGTTTATAAATCTCAGCCCGTATCCCCCGTTGTGCCGTGCCAGCAGCCAGCTGCAGGCTTCGGTGGGGATAATATACGGAGCTGAGGTCTGACATGTGGGTCTCCTTCGGAAAGAGAAATGAAATGCAGGTCTTCTCCTCCTGGAAAACGCTGGGTGCTCCGGTGGGAGCAGGTTGTGGGAAGACACGGTGCCAACACGCACGCAAGACCCACAGCCGGCTCCTCCCGGTGGGCAGGAGAGGCCGGGTCCTGCCTTCGGAGGAAGGTGCCGGGGACCTGCCTTAACACGGATGCGGCCGGGACATGACGCCGGAGACAACGTGGGGTAGAAACGAGCGGTAAAACCAACTGCTGGGAGCCTGCAGCCCCACGCAGGGAGAAAGGGGGATGCTGATCCCAGGTCTTCACCCCGCGTGTCTCCTAAAACGTGGCTCTTTTTGGCAGGCAGGAGCTCATCCCCCCCTTTCCTTAAAATCCAGGGAAGCTGCCAGCTGCATCCCACGCCTCAGCCCAAACCCGCCATCCCCAGGGCACCTCTAGAGCCGTTGCGGGATGCCCCAGGAGCCGCGGGAGGTCCAAGCGACCACCGAGGGACTGGCAGCCCCATCCCAGGGACCAGCTCATCCCTCCCTCCCCGCCGCGCAGCCAGTGCCTGTTCAATCCCTCTTTGAAGCCAGCGAAGACCACGCGCCGCTGGAAGTTAATTGCACGACAAGCCACTGGAGGCTCTTGCGCATCCCGGGGCCGGCGTGCGGTATTAGAAAGGACGTGCCGGCATTTTTTTTTTCCCCCGCTGCAGCGATCACAGGAAAGAGATGAAAGACGAAGGGACGAAACGAGCCAGCACGCAGCCGTCCCTCCCTCCCTTCCCCGTTGGAGCGTCAACCCTCCAACACACACCAGCCTATATTTAACCCGCTGCAACCAATCATACCAAATCCCCTCCTAATCCTCCAACAATAACCCAGGACAATTTAAAACCCGGGGATAGATCCTAAGCAGCTTTTTTCACCCGTCGTGTCCCACTCCCGCGGCAGGATGACGAGCAGGGCAAGGGCGGGCAGCGAGCAGGCAATGCCCTCGCGTCCCTTCGCCTGGAGATGCTCGTGCACGGAGAGGCGGCAGCGATGCTCTTGCAGAGGAGGAATCCTACTCGGATAACTCCATTCCCACCTGGTTTCATGGGAAAGTGACACCTTTGAGGCTCTTAAGCAATCGACAGCACCCAAATCTGGGTGAAAACTGCTCAGCATCCCGGCCTGATGGATGTCCCGGCTCCGGCAGGAAAAATTAATGGTGGGTTGATGGTGCCAGGTTGCTGTCTGGGAAGGCAACGTACGAGATGATTATCCGTTTTTACAGGATTAAGAGATGAAGGGAGCAGGAGGATGCAAAAAAGCATTGTCTGGTCCTCGCACGGTCCCCGCCTGGGTGCTCTGAAGCAGCGGAGCTGGGGCTCAGTAGATGCACCCAGCTGGTGAGGACGTGGGATGAAGTCCTCTGTCCCAATGAAGACCTAAATTAGACCAGACTAAGCCTTTCTGATGGATCGTCCTTCCTGGAGTGCAGCTCTTCCATGTTACTATGTAGGTGGTGGTGTCTGCTCGTGGACCGGGGCTGTGGGCACCAGGAGCCATCACACTTTTGCAAAGATGAAACCCCCAAGCCCAACCAAGAACATCTCGAAAGCCTGCTGAGCAGCACCCGTGGCCAGCAGGGATGCTCTGAGCCCATCGTGTGCCTCAACACCACCCAGCCATGATGCTACTGAGCTGTCTCCAGCAAGGCCAGGTCCTCAAGCATTTTGAGGACTGCTAGGGTGGCTGGAGGAACATCCCCAGCTTTGTGGGGAGCAAGGAGATGTTGCCTCTCCAGCTGGAGAGGACAACCACTGAGAGCTATGCTAGCTTTCCCCTAATTTTGGGGTGCAGGAGACCTTTGCAAGGCAAAGGGATGACAGCCAGTGGTTATCTCCCACCCCAAGGAGAAGCAGTTTGCCTGCAGGTCTGTGAACCAGCTCAGACCCAGGGTTGGTGTAGCCTCACAACATCCCATCTGCATCGGTGAGCAGGAGCAGGGATCCATCCTGCACTGATTCTGCTCCAGGACACCACCAAGCCTCCAGCACCTGCAGGGGTTCAAGGTCCTTCTTCCATGAATTCCTCCTCCAGCTGCGTCACCTTTGAGATGCCCCCAGCTTTGGGATGACCCTTCTCCCATTAATTTCTCTTCCAGCCACATCATCTTCAGGACATCCCCAGCTTTGGGATGCCCCTTCTTCCATGATTTCTCCTCCAGCTGAATCATCTTTGGGATGTCCTGGCTTTAGGATAGCCCTTCAACTCATTCCCCCTCCAGCCACATCACTTTTGGGATGCTCCAGCTTTGCCGTAAGCCCTGCTTGGGTGCAGGGAGCCTGGCCTGGCCTGTAGCTCCCAGGCTTTGGGACACAACACCCAAAGGTGCTGCACGGCCGTCATGTCACGCAACAGTTCTGCTGCTGCTGCCAGAGGACACCACAGTCAGAGGATGGCCAGCACAAGGGCCACCTCGCCCAGTGAGGAGAGAGATCGCTCAGTAATTATGGTCACAGGCAAAACAGACTCGACTTGGGGAAATTAATTTCATTTATTGCCAATCAATTCAGAGCAGGATAATGAGAAATAAAACCAAATCTTGAAACACCTTCCCCCACCCCTCCCTTCCTCCTGGGCTCAGCTTCTCTCCTGGCTTCTCTCCCTCCTCCCCCTGGGGCAGCGCAGGGGAACAGGGAATGGAGGTTGTGGTCAGTTCATCACACGTTGTCTCTGACGCTCCTTCCTTCTCACACTCCACCCCTGCTCCAGCGTGGGGTCCCTCCCAGGGGAGACAGTCCTCCACCAACTTCTCCAGCGTGAGTCCTTCCCACAGGCTGCAGTTCTTCACCAACTGCTCCAGCATGGGTCTCTTCCACAGGGTGCAGACCTTCAGGAGCAAACTGCTCCAGTGTGGGTCCCCCACGGGGTCACAAGTCCTGCCAGCAAACCTGCTCTGGCGTGGGCTCCTCTCTCCACGGATCCACAGGTCCTGCCAGGAGCTTGCTCCAGCGCGGGCTTCCCACGGGGTCACAGCCTCCTTCAGGTGCCTCCACCTGCTCCGGCGTGGGGTCCTCCACGGGCTGCAGGTGGAATCTCTACACCCCCTCATCCTCCCTCCATGGGCTGCAGGGGGAATCTCTGCTCCAGCGCCTGGAGCATCTCCTCCTCCTCCTCCACCGACCTGGGTGTCTGCAGAGTTGTTCCTCTCACATCTTCTCACTCCCCTCTCTGGCTGCAATTGCTCCTGGTGGTTTTTTTCCCCTTCTGAACTCTGTTATCCCAGAGGCGCTACCAAAGTCACTGATGGGCTCAGCTTTGGCCAGTGACAGGTCCATCTTGGAGCCGGCTGGAGCTGTTCTGTCCAACATGGGGGCAGCTTCTGGTGTCTTCTCACAGAGGCCACCCCTGCAGCACCCCCCCCCCCCCACCAAAACCTTGGCATGCAAACCCAAAACAATCTCCCAGGCAGGGCCAGAGGGAGACAGGATCTTTCCATTAAACCATACAGGGATGGATGCTCGGATGGTGGGTTACTGTCGCTGGCCATCTAACGCCCTGCTTTCCAGGGGACAGGAGGGCTGCGAGAGGAGCCTCGGATGGTGGAACATGGAAAAAGCAGCAGGGAAACCTTCATCTTGGGTCATACCAAAGGGCAAGCAGCCAGCAAGGGTGTGTTTGTGGGGCCTGGTGACCAAAGTATGACCTGAAGCTCATCCAGAAGATGCCTCCAGGATTTTGGGGACCTTGGCGCCTCTCAAGGCTTGGCAGAGCACAGCCACAGCACCAAATCCCCGGGGCCACCTGCGAGCAGCCCAGACCTCCATCCCCAGAGAAGGGAAGCAGAGGTATCAAAACCAATTTAGCTCCCAGGAAAGCTTGGCAGAGCAGCTTGCAGCTCGAGAACCTTCTCGTAAACAAGCCCTTTAATCCAGCGCTCGGCAGCTAAAGCAGGAGGCCCAGCTGGTGTTACCTGGGGCAGCCACAGACGTGCCCTTAGGGAGATGGACACGAGCAATAGTCCTGTCTGGAGCGGAATATTGCTCACCTGTTGATAAAACAGCCTCCGTACAAAGCTGACAGATGCTTTGAGAGCGATAAGCGGTGCGTTAGCTCTCCTCCGGCTCCCTGCGCTGTCGAGCCGGCAGATATTAGACACGAAGCGGCGGCGCTCGGGGAGCACTGGGGAACGAGGCATAATAAAGCTCGGCTTCTCTACGCCGACCCGCAAGCAGCCATCACCCTGGGGGGGGGTTTGCAGCCTCCTCAGCCAGCGGGAAACGGGAGGAGTGTGCGAGGCAGCAGCCCGAAACACCAGCAACCCTCGCGGCGCTGGAGATGAGATGCCCCGTCACCGAGCGGCGCCGGATGATGCTCCCACCCGGAGCAAGCTGCTGGATCGCTGATCTGAAGATGAGAGCGGTCACAGCCGCGTTGTCACGGCTTTAGGAGGCTTCCGAGGAGCGTGCTGAGCCTGCGCGTTGGCTCAGCAACCTTGGAGGGGATTTACAACCGCTCGTTACTTTGGAAAATGCCATTAAAGCAAACGAGAAATCCATATTCCCGCTCCTCGCCTTTGCTGCATCAGCCTTAAAACCTCACCTCCTGTTCCCGGGTTCGAGCACACACGGTTACAAAGAGCGGAACGTGCACGCAGGGGATGGCGTAGCCCCCTCTGCAGCCCCAAAGCCCCCCCATAAGCAGCGCAATCTCGGCACGTGTCTCTTTCAAAACATCCCCAGGGGCAAAGAGCAACCGGAGTCACAACTGAAGGCAGCAGGTAATGGCAACACAGCACATTTAATGAGCAAAGCCATCAAATTTGGGGTCAGGCTTCCTCACAGTTGTGGTAAAATCTTCCGGTCTTTGCCCTCAGCCTCCAAACCTTCCCCATCCTCTCCCAACCTACTGCACCCCTCTCCTGCTGCGTCCATGGACGCGTCCACGTTGGCATCCGCAGACCCTGAGGACGCTCCCGTTCCATCGTACCCTCACGAGATGTTTCCAAAAGTGCAATCCAAATACCCAGAGCACGCGAAGCTCGGCTGTGGGCGACCTGCTGCTGCCGTTCCAGCACGGAGCCGGAGGAAGGGACGCGGACAGAGTTTGCTGCGGTGCTGCCACGGCACAATTCTCGTTGCTCAGAAGGTTTGTGTGTCAAGACTCCGGCGCGGTGCCAGGACACAGTCCACCCGCTGCGAGGAGGTGACGTGCTCTGAGCCAGGTGACACCAGCTCCGCGGAGGAAGGTGGAGGAGACCCGGCAGCTAACGAGGCAGCTAACGGAGCGATGCTTTCTGGTATAATTAGATCAGTTAATAGTTCCTGAAGATCGAAATCACACCTAACAGAATTAGGGAAACTGCCGAGACAGCTGCTCTCACCAAAGGCGCTTCAATAAAACACGCTCCCCTGTGCAAGACGGGCTCGGCAGAGGGACGGCGTCACCAGCGTGGCCACAGGAGAGCCCACACGACTGGCGCCTGCCGCCGGCAAGACCAGACCTCAGCCCAACACCAACCTGGAGCTGCGGTGGAGCAGAGCCACGAGCCTGGCACCAGATGTCTGGCGGTGGGAGCCCGCTGGGATGTCACGGTCTCGCAGAAGGTTTTCTAGAGGGGGGAGAGGACAAAGCCGGTGTTTGCGGCAGGAGGGACGTCGTGAGGCTCCTTCCGAGGTCGCTCCAGTGTTGCCGGACTTTGGCTTTAGGCCTCTTTCTCTCTTTTGCAGCCCCACGGCTGACACAAAAGCCATTTTCTACAAGAAGGGAGCTCTGGTCGAAGAACCACATTGCCTTCCTCTACCCCACCCTACGGGAAGGGAGGTTTTGCAACCGCCCAAGCCCAAATACGCTTTTGCCAGCGTGCACAGAGGAACGCAGATCCCCTCGTCTCGGGCGCACACGCCATTAACGCGGTTGGGAGAAGAGCAGTTTGCAAAAAGGTCCGCGTCAGAGCAATTACCGTGGGAGCCTAAGGGACACGTCCGACGCAAATCCAATTTTCAAGGAGGCATCGCGTCGCCGAGAAGAGATGCCCATCTCCCGAGAGACTCCCCCAGTGGCAGGGGGCTCCTGGAGACCCTGAAGTGCCGACAGCATCCTCGCTTGGGAAGCCGGGATGTAAGTGGGAGCAATTAATTCTGCGCCTCCCCGTGCCAAACGCTCCTGGGGAGGAAGCAGCTGCTGCAGTGGAGCCAGCAAGCTCCTCTCCACCACCGGAGAAGACACTTGATGCAAGCCAAGAGCTGCTCCTGCTGCGCTGGGGTCCTTCCAAGGGGTCCAGCGAGGCTGCAGCATCACGAGGAGCAGGGGGAGAGATGGATCCCTCTGGGTGAGGGTGCTGAGGTCCCTCTGGACACCATGGGGATAGTCTCCAGGCACACAGGTGTGTGCTGAAAGCACCTCGTTTGGCTTCGTAGACATGCCCTTGGTGCAGCTTTCTCCCCTGTATCCTTTGGGCAAAGGGAGATGCTCGCTGCGTCCCTACACCCTTCACAAGCTCCAGCTTTGGACAGGCAGGTCCAGCATCTCCTCCAGCATCGCCCTTGACCTCCTTCCCCCTCTCCCCCGCCCAGTAACAATGGGAATGATTCAGGTTTCACCCTGAATTTTCACCTGAGGATGAGAGATTCGGCTACGACAGGAGCCAACGCGCGCAGCAGACCAGAAGCAACCCAAGGCAAGGGCAGGATTTGACTTCTGCAGGGCTGGCCGTAGAAGTCATCACTGCCGGCAGCGGCAACCAAGCAGCAGCCGGTGGAGAAGGATCTTTGCATGAGTTTAGACCAAAAATAGCCAGGCTGTGGGAAATCGCAGGGTGCCTCCGAGGCACGCTGTGCAACGGTGGCTGCGGAAGCGAGGGGTAATGCGGATGGACAGGCAGACGGGCCGCGGAGCTTCACAGCGGGGTGAGGAGCAGGAGAAAAGGGAGGGGAAACCAGGAACTGCTCCCACGTCACTGCGTCTCAGCCAGGAACTGGTGGGAGGGGACATGTTTTTACACACTCTGCCTCGGGGATGATCTATTCATCCCTCCTAACATGGCCACGTGGGCTCCTCTGCCCACCACAAGCCTCTTCTCCTGATTTCCACCCAAAAAAACCCCCAAACCCTACAAGGTCCAAGCTCTCAGCAGCTTCGCTGCTGCCCGTGGGGGTCTCCAGCAGTCCTGGGATTTTCAGCGAACTCTGCAGCACCGGGGCTTTTGGAATGAGGGAAATCATGGCACAATGGCACGCTGGTGGGGATGGGGAGGTGGGGGGCAAAGACCTTCCACAGGTTTCCTCTGAGCAGATCCCCCCAGCCCTGGGGCGTGCAGAGCAGGGTCCTGAACGCTTCTGCTTTGCGTTTCCTTGTCCCCACCAGCAAGCCTAGCTCAAAGAGGAGGATCCTTGGGTCTGATTTTACGCCGCGTGGCATCTTTCTGCCTCGGAGCAGCAGAAAAAACACACTCACAGCTGCCGGTTGCCTCAGTCTGGATGGGTTTGTCCGTACTGAGCGGATGGTAGAGGAGTGTGGAGGTCCCCACCCCAAGCTAGCAGCCTCCCCCAGCATGGTCCATGCACTCCTCTCTTCCCAAATAGCTCAGGTCACGATGCCTTTCCCAACGGGAACGATTTCGGTGGTCACCAGCTCCACATTGGGGGCCATCGCAGCACTCGGTCCTGCATCGATCGCAGTTTCAAAACCAGTTTCCCAGTAAGGAGAGAGGAAAGGCAAACAGGGCCCATGCCAGTCTTCCCAAAGCACGGGGTAAGGAGGGAACCCCCCAGCAGCAGCTCATGGGAACGCAGCTTTCAGTTCAGCTTCCATCAGAGACAACGAAGACCGTCGCAGTGAAGAGTGGCCAGGGGATTAAGGCCAACAGCTTCGTTCCCCACGCGCAGCGGTGATGGAAGAGCTGGAGCAGACGTCCGAGAGGAGCTCCTGGTTACCGGGCAGGAGGTGAACCTTCAGCTGGCTTCCACCACCGCTGCTCTTTCTCAGTCTTGTGCTCCTGGGCCCTGTTTCTGCTTCCAGACCCCAGCTGAAGCCAGACACAAGTATGAGGAGCTCGCGCTGAGCTTCCCGAAGCAGAAACCTCCAGCATCCCAACGAGGCTGGAGGGAAGGCCAGGTTCCAGCACTCGCCATGGTCCACTGAGCCACCTATTCATCCCCGCGTTCCTTGGCAGAACCCCAACAGCAACGAAAACCCATCAAAGGACCTGGGAAAGCAAACCGAGCTACGCGCAGATGAGACGAGCTCCAGCGGGGCGGCGGGGGGGGGGGAAAAGCTTCGATTGGCTTGGCAAGAGAGACGAGAGCCTGATCTCCCACCGAGTCAATTTTGAAAGCTCCGCTGGGTTTTTTTAATCCAGCAGGAGATTTCTGCCGCTTCCCAGGGTTTGAGCGTTTTTGTGACAGACCTGTGGGTTGCCAAGCAGAAACGAAGTCAGCTCCGTCGAGTTCCCGTGCAGGCTGGCACGGCCTTTCCTCTGGTACCTCCAGAACAAGTTAGGTCTTGCAGAAAGGCAGAGAAACGGCAGCTTAGATTTTTGCCCGCTGTCTGGGCGAGGGGATAACGCAACGCATTGGGCTGACGCAAGTTTTGGCCCGTGACTCTCTTTGCTGGACAAATTAAGGGCTCCTCTGTGTCCTGACCACCCAGATGGCACGGAGAAAACGTGCCAACAACCATCACAGCAGGGACACGGGAAGAAAGGGACTGCCGTAACTCCAAAATGACACTGTAGGAGAGCAAAAAGCTCTCTGGTGACACTTACCATCCTCTGTCTCTTGCCAGACAATGCCCTCCAGGTTCACGCTGGTCCCGGGCTCGCAGGGGCCCAGGCACTCGGGCTCGGTGGCCAGGGCCACGTCGCAGGTGTTCACTCCCACCGAGCGGGTGCGTACCATGATCTGCTCGCAAGGCGACGAGATGTCATTGTTGACGACGGGGACAAGGAGGTGCAAGGGCAACACCGCAGGCGTAGAGACTGGAGACTCCATCTGTGGGGAAGGAGAAACATGCCGGTCAGCGTTGGGAATACGGGAAGGAGAGCAAGTATCAACAGGCATCTACATTCCTGGAGAACCTCAAGCCCAGGGCTGGCACCTTCTGGATGCCTGTGCCAGCAGGCACTTCAAGTCCCACACCCCGTCAGAGGACAAGGATCTCGCAGGTCTCTCCCACCCTGGCGTGCCCATACCCACGCAACCCTGAAGAGCCGGCACTCTGTAGTCATATAGATCACACCCAAAAATCCCTCCGTGGGAGATATCTGCCCTCCTGCTGAAAGAGTTTGTGCCAAGTTCCTTCCCCGACGGCTTTTGCCGGTGTAACCATCCCCGGTCAGGATGCCTTTTGGCTACTGCTCAGATGTTAACGCAGTCAATGACTTTGGACCTGATGGCTCAGAAGAAAAAAAAAAAAAATATTACAGGCTCAACTGGCAGGACAGGACAAACGAGTAGCGGTTTCCCTCCAGCGCCCATGAAAACCAACATCCTCCTCCTCCCAAATCTACCCTGTGACCACCTGAAGACACAGGCATTCAGATCGCGTCCCTCTTCTCTGCGCAAGTATCTGAGCCTGATCCGGTTGATCCAACCGCGCCAGCCCTCGTCCTCTCCTTGCGTGTGGAAACCGCATCTCACGGCCAGAGCTGGGCTTGGAAAGCCAACAAGCCAACAACGCCAAGTGAAACTACGGCCAAGTCACCCTGCTGCTGACGAGCCAAGGTCCTTGGCCGCTCTGCCACGCTAGCAGATTACAGCAGTGTTAGGAGAAGGATGGCTGACGGGCTGATTTTGCTGCTGGCCAAGGGAAGGGTAGGGTGGAGACCTTCCTGTCCTTCAGGGTTCATCAGCCAAGCCAACCACAGTCAGTCATCCCCTCGCTTTGGCTCACGAGGATTTGCAGCAGATTTGGGGCTAACTGCTCATCCTCAGCTCAGACCTCTGCTCTTTACGGTTTATGATCTTGATGAGATATTGAGCAACCTCAAAAGAGAAGCAAACTGAGGCAACTAATCAAACCATCAGCGAGCGCTGACCTGGGTTTCAGTTTCAAGCAGGGGAAGATCTCTCTAGAGCATCCAGCACTACACCGAGATGTCCTCCTAAGCCTCTGCTGAGGAGAGATGATAACCCCGGACAGGCCAAGCTTGCCAGTCACCAAGAGCGGACCCAGATACCAGCCCATGATCACTTCACTGCTGGGCCTCCTTGGCCAACGCTGCTGACAGCCACCAAATGGTCAGACTCCCTCCCTGAACTGGTGTCCTGGTCCTGATGAGCTACCAAAATTATCTGCTCCCTCTCTTGCTCACGCGCCTCTATCCTTTAAGCAAGACAAAGAACGCCAGCGAGAAACTTGCATGTCCAACCTGTGGCTGGAGCGTCCCATCTCCCCATCATCTATCCTGTGACCTCGCAAAGCCTCTCCGTGTCTTCAGCAACACGCACGCCATCCGCAAGTGGAGAAGGTGCAAGAGGCAAATCTCTAGGCAGAGGAGCAGAGAGGAGGACATCGCATCCGCCCTGCGACTTCTGCCCGCTCCCACGGGGGTGGCTACGGGCAGGGGACACGAATGGGACCCCCACAGAGAATTCGGAGATCTGGCTCTGCCAGGGCAAGTGGATTTGCTCTTCCAGCCAGAGAACATAAAGCACCTCCCGCATGCCCACAGCCCTCTCCCTGTCCTCCTGCGTCCGACCTCTCTCCAGACAGCTCGTCAGAGCGCATCCAGCCCTCGTTAAAGATGGCCTGGAGGTCTCGAGCAGCAGTGGCTGGACCACAGGATCCCCTCTGCCGGCAGCACAGCTCCTGCTCCGCAGCCCTTTTCCCCATGGACCGCCTCGGAGCCCAACCAGCAGGACCAGCTCTCCCCCAGGAGCCCAGCCCCAGCTCTCCATCGCCACCCGCCTCCGAGGCTGCCCAACGGCCGGTGCCCCAGCTGCATCCCGCGGGCTTTGAGAAGGGTGGTTTTGGCTTAAAAAAAAAAAAACAAAAAAAACAAAACCCAAACCATGAGCCTGCCGGAGAGGAGGGCTGTGCCCCCGCTGACAAATCACCCCCCTAAAATACAGCAGCCTCATCCTGCACATCTCGGTGGATCCAGGGCAAGAAACATGCTCAAAGGAAGCGTGAGGCTCCTTTGAAGGGCCTCAAGAAAACAAACCGCTCCTCAACGCCACGTTTTGCAGACCAGAAGCGAGTCTCCGGCAGTGAAATAGCCAGAGAGGAACCAGGCAGGGCTCCCTGACCGTGCTGGGCAGCAGCAGAACCCCGGGTGGTGACGGGGAGCGGCGGCCGCGTGCGCACGCCGAGGACCTGCGGGTTTTGAAACCGTTCAGCTTCCTTCCACTTTGCGACAGAAACCACAGAGCAGCACAGGAGCGTTTAATTACAGTTCCAGCTCTGCTAATTATCGCCCGGTCACATTCGTAATCTGCATTACGCCACGGTGCATAATAAGCAGCTCGCTGAGATCTCTCTAATAAGCGAGGCGGCTTGATGGGATTTCATATTTCACCCTGTACTGGAACAAACAGAGCTTCGTTTAGCAACTGTGGGGAGACGAGGCAGCTCTCCTGCTCCCTTGCCCAAAGCTCAAGAGCAAAATAAAAAGGCCCAGGGTGGCTCTCCAAGGGCGAGGGCAGGAACGGAGCCATCTCGCTGGGACACATCCAAAAAAAAGCCAAAAGCCATGCCAGAGGAAAAGGCTGATGGATCCATCCCTGAATTCATCCTCCCCCCCCTCTCCACCCCGGCGCATGTCTTATCTCCCAGCGCCATGGCTTTTCATCCTCCTGCTTTACCGAGCAAGGTCAGGAGATTCACCCATGGTGGCTGCGGGACGGCCGGGGGCAGCTTAGGCAGCCCTGGGTACCACGGGGCAGCTCTGCCGGCCACTCTCCCCACCGGCAGGGACCCAGCTCCCTCCGCCGGGCCAGAAGCCAAGGGAGATGCCAGCATCGGGGCCACTGGGCAGCACTCGTACCCTCGAGCGGCGGCTTTCGCATCCCCTCCAGCCAGCGAGGATGGAGCTGGAAGAGATCTCCAGCTCCCCAAAGCAAGCCCTGCATCCTCCTGGCTTCCAGCTCCGACGCACGCCACCCCCCGAGCAAATCACTTAACGCTTCCGGGCCCTAAATCCCCTTTGCAGAAGGAAAATTTATTTCTCTTTCCTTGCCGGGTAGGCTCTAAGATTAAATGCCGGCGAGCGCAAACACAGCCGCTACACGCTCGCTGCTGGAGGGAGCTTATATGTCTCCGGCAGCCTCTCCGCAAGAGTTACGTGGGGTGAAGCTTCCCTGTACCGGCGCTGGCCGTCCGCGTCCGCCCGCCGCTGCCTCCCCTAATGAAAGCCCTTTGTGTTTCTCGCGGAGGCTTTCCCATCACGAGGAACGTGCTTTCACCACTGCCGAGGACAGAAGTGGAACGGAGCCAAGCCCAGGCGGCGGCCAGCGCAAGCGTTACTCGATGAGGGGGGGGGGCAGGAAAAAAAAAAAAAAGAAGAAAAAAAAAAAAGGCAAATCTACCGAGAGTCCAGGGCGATGCCGACGGCACCACGCGATGCCGTTCCTGGGGAAAGGGCACCGGGTGGGCAATTAAGACCTACCCCTCGTCACAGCCCTCACTCGAAGGTGGGACAGGGTCCCACGTGCAGGGAAGGGAAGTGCAGCGGTGGGTGCTGGCACGGAAGACGCACACAAAGCAGCTCCTGCCATCTTAGAGCTGTGCCAGCGCGGCTTCGTTAACATCAGTCGCTGTTAAGGGGACACCACAGCAGCAATTAGCTAATGGGAAAAAGAGGGCACATCAACAATAAAAATATCGTGCTAATTTTGATGCGAACTCCTAAAATCACCCAGACCACCCACTCGTATTTATGCGTATTTTGGCTTGTTCCAAATAATCAAAGTCAACCGGGCAAGAAAAATGCTTTTTTGAGCAATAAAAGCCAACAGGGAGACCAAAAACCTGGAGAAGAGTGACCAGCAGAGATATTTGTGGTGCATCTACAAGGGCAGAGAGGGTGGGAACAACCACGTGGTGTAGGGCACCTGCAGAGCTGCACCCCGTTTGTCAGCGAGGACCTTGCAGTGGTCAGCATCAGACCACTGATGCCTCTGAGATGGTGCCATGCTTCCAGCATATCCCCAAATTAACGAGCTACACAGTGCAGTGGCCCATTTTTCTTATCTGGAAGAGTCCTCCAACTCCTGCAAACGCAGATAGACAACAAAAGCCAAGGGGGACCCTAATTATGGGTCACAATTATGTGCCAGGAGAAAAAACATGGACCAAAACTGCTCCATCATAGGAACGTTGCTTGAGGCTGCAGCCAACACTTCCCAGGTCATTGCATGGCTCAGCCAACATTTGGGAGCTTTGGTGTTGTCATTATTGTCCTGCTTGGTCACAGCATCCCCAACAACTTTGCCTTCTCGGAGCAGGACCTGGGAACGTGAGCTTCCATCTCCTTGAAGACAGATAACCAGGGAGCAGATCCACCCAGTTGAGGAGCATCTTTGGTGGGCATCTCCAAACCTCAAAACTGCAGCAGGCGAGGTGCCTCCTTCCCCACTGCCGGTGACCTCGGCAAGGACTTCAAAGAGGAACCGAAGTCTTCTCCAAAGTGACCCCCAAAGCTGGGTATGCAGAGTCTAAAGACAAATCCCTTTGTTGGCACCGGCGCCCACCACACCTACAATTCAACCTTGAATCTACTTGCAAGCATTGCTCAATAAGCTCCAGCAGACTTGCCCAGAACTCCCAGTCACGTCCCGCAGCGACGCTGGAGGCACACAACCCCAGGCAGCGTGGAGGAGGCTCCAGAAGACCCTGACTGTTTGCTGGCTGGATTGGTCTGGACCCCAGCAAGAAGTATCCAACAAGAGCTTCCAACAAAACCCCACGTGCAGGGAAATAATGGTGGCACAAGCGTCAGGTCCAAGGACGGAGCCGGGAACGTGGTCAGGAGCACCGAACCCGACAATGTTGCCCGCTGCTCTTCCCTCTTGCTGGCTGGAGATTGAGGTTGCTGACATCGAGATGTAAAAAAAAGAAATCTGTTTTAGAAGAAAATTTCCCTTTCCTGGAAAAATGCCAGCTTAAATAAAACAAAGCCAGTTATTTCTACGGACCGCGGGAAGGCGCTCAGGGAGGACACGGGGTTTCTTACTCGGCAAATCTGAGCCCACAGGACATCAGGGCAGCTGGTCCAAGAAAAAAGGAGGATTGTCATTCCCCACAGCTCCCTCTAGCACGAAGCAATACATGCCACAACGAGGAAGGATTAATACTTCCCTGTGCCGCAGAGCGGAGCAGGCTCAGTATCGCACTCCCCAAATTCATTCTGCAGAGAGGACAAGCAAGCGCGGGTCCTCGTGGCCAGTGCCATCACCAGAAGAGCCAGCCAATTTGGATGGGAACTAAAGATTTTTAAGGAGCAGCAGTCCCAATTTCCCTCCTTGGATGATGCAGCTTGTCCTCAGGAGCTGGCAGGTCAAGCCAGCCCCAGGCTGCAAGGAAAGCTGGGAGGGAGACGGCGAGCCACCCAGGACTCTCGCTGTCCCCCCAAAACCAAACCGGGAGAGGCCAATTCTCCCCCGCATTCCTTGGTGGCTTGTCCCCAGTGCTCCTCGCCGTCTGTTCTCACCTCCGCAGACATCTGCTTGAGATTCACGGCATCCCCCAGCCGGGAGGCCGTTGACGGCACGGTGTGCGACAGGAAGGCGCTGCCTGCAAAAGGCTGCCTGCGCGTCCTCTCCTGGCCACGTCAAACACCCACAGCCCAGCTCCGAGGTCCAGCCATCCCCTGCGCGGAAGAGCTTTGCCTCCATTCATGGAAACCCCTTCCCTGGCTGGCAGGTCCTTGCAGAACGGCAGGAAGAGACGGTGGCCGGATGGCCAGCACAACGCGGCATGCCGTCTGGGGTCTGCGGGCGCTTTTCAAACCCAGACTCATCTTTACCTGAGCATTTTGGGGAGGACCCGGCTGGGGAAGCCTGGCCCAGACACACAGGAGCGCACCACAAAAACCAAAGCCTGGATGAGGACTTACTTCTGAATGGAGCTCATGCCCCCGCTGCCAGCACCGCTGAAAACAGACACGGTTTTGGTAACAGGTAGATCGGGGCACGACAGCCCACCCGGTAACGCTGGAGGTACAACCTCCCACCAAACTGGCAATGAGGGACTGATCCAAACACTGCTCCCAGGTGATCCAGACGCTCGTATGCATATCAACCCCAGCCAGGCAGCTGGAGAAAATCAAATATTACCCAGCAGGGCCTCCAACGAGCCGCTTTCCCTCCCCAGGCTGCCGCTCTCCAGCAGAGAGGGGAATAAAATCCCTGCTTGAACACAACCAGTCTTATCTCAGCGCTTGCAGCGTTTCGAGATCAAGAGGAGGTAGACGCCGCAGAGGCACAGTCTTGCGTATTACCGTGTCTTCAATAAAGCCAGGAATAGTATCCAAGACAGACGTGCTGGCACCAAGTCACCTGCTCCAACCACTTACAAGACTATCAGATCTGCTCTAGGAACGGGGGGGGGAAAAAAAGTGTCTCCGGTAGGAGAGAGGTAGCAAAGAGCAGCAATGAAAGGGGACAGCTGACGTGAGCAAGAGACATGGGAAAGAAGAAATCCAAGCTGGGGCCTCTGTGCATTGGTCCCACCAGTTGACTGAGGACATGTTGGGGGTCTCGGTTCACCTACTGCCAACAACCAATATCCCACGGAGCGGCTGCGGCTGGTGCACCTCCTTTATTGAATTAAAACACAGGAAAGCACAGGAGATGCGTCTGGATCGAGGGAGGGCAGAGATGGTTGGAAACACAGAGCCTGACTGCAGATGGCTGCAACCACCCTCCATGTTGACAAACCAGCCTTTGGCCTCTTCTTCAGCACTGCTGCTGCCACACAGAGGCTGCTCCTCATCACGGGAGTCATCCTCACCTCCGGCAGTGCCGTCCGAGCAGCAAAGCTCTGACGACAGCAAGCTACTTCCCACTGGGAACCCAGGTCTCACATTAAGCCCCCCCATCCCACGCTCCCCTTCCTGTCAACATGGCCAACGTCACTGACGCGTGGTTGGCTTCTTATATTGCTGCTCTGCCTCCAGCCTCCCCTGCACTGCTGACACCGGCCATGTGTCCTTCAAGCCAAGATGCTAAGTGGAAGAACCACCATGGGGCAAAGTCTTGCTTTTATTTATTTTCTTTCCCTCAAACCCAACAAAATAACCAGGCATCTCTACCTGAGCAGAAAAAGGATCCCCCTGCTCCATGGGAGACACAGCAGGCCCCTTTCCTGGGGACCTTCTCAACCACCAATGCTGCCCAGCTCTTCAGTGGTTCCCTTCAGAGACATACATGTCATCTTCTGGGCTGGAGGCCATCATCTGGCTCCCCATCAAGGTCCCAGGCCTGCACTCAACTTTCTCGCACAAGACAGCTCTTCAAGTCCCTGAAACGCCCCCCAGCTCGTGATGCCCACCTACACCAGGCTCCTCCAGCCGCCGTTCCCCGGCCGCTCTACCCCCACGTTCGTTTTCTGGTCTGTTCCCACTAAAAGCTATTCATGTAGGAAGACCAGAAGCAAGAGGACCAAAGCCACGATGACAATGAAGCAGACACATTTTCTTCCTTGGACCAGGTAAAATTCACGCCCAAATCTGAGCAGTGCTCAAATGGCCACCATTAATACCAGCACTCTTTGACCAGCACATTAGAGCAGGCAAAGGAACAACATAAAAGGTTTCATGAGCGCCTCGGTCCATCAATCTCCTGGAAGGAGGATATAAATCCGGGAGGCCTTTCACAAACCACTTGCCGTGGTACGATGCAGCTCCAGCTGCCATTAAAAGCCCGCTGATAACCACTGGCTATATAAAACCCGGCCAAAGGATACGGAGGTTGCAAACAGCCAAGCTAGAGACAACCCTAAAACCCAAATCCGCAAAGCAGGAAGGGAAATCACATGAAAAAGCAGCATCTTTGTGGTGAGTTGCTTTAATCCTGCCACCTCCCCAGCGGGCAACGAGACCTACGGGGTCTGTCTTGTGCTACAGAGCACTCTGGCCGGGATCCTGAGCATCAGGGCCACAGGTTCATCCAGGAACGACCCAGCACTCAAGTAGCTCTAGGGACGAAGAACGTATGACAGAGCTTGGCATTTCCATCTAGGCAGATCAACAGGTCAGCCCTGCCAGTAAGCGTAGGTAATCTCGTAACTCCCAGGAGGCCATCCATAAAGCAGTTAACATCTGTTTTTAAGGAGAAGGATATTACGCTTGAAGTTCCTACTGCAAGCATCACCACACCCATGCCAGGTATACACCAGCATGAGCTCTAAATGGGAGGTTCCCACCGCAGTTAGAGGTCCTCATGCGAACACCCTGGGCTAGGTCCCTCTTGGAGGATACCTGACTCCTCCATCACCTTCAAAGAGGTCAGAAAAACGTGATACTCTCGATTTGCTGGGCACTATAAAGGAGACTGAAAACATGCCCTCTGGAGATGATGAGAACCCAAAAGTTACCAATAAACCTTGACCAGGATGAGCAACCGAGGACGACAAGCCAAGGCAGACACTTGGCAGGTCTAAACCTCCAGCACCCGGAAGCTGTGGCTGCTGGGCTCCAGCAATTCATGCCAGGGCACAGCCACACAAGCACACACACATACGTGCAAACTCAGAGCATTAATAATTAAATCATTTAATTAATTCATGATGCCCATCCAGGCATAGTATCTTGCACAAAGTTCTGATCTTTGGAAAGTTGCAGTACGTATAAGTCAACCAGAGGGGAGACAGCTCAGGATTTACTAACAATTTTGGTATAAAATTGGACTCTAGTAAATGGAGAAGGGAGGAAATGGATCAAAGACTTTCAGCAAAAATGAGCCGGGCTCCGACCTGTCTCATCTAGGAGGGGTTTCTCTGCTTGCTGGGCGCATGGTCCAGGAACCACCTTTCTCCCCATCCATCCCAGTATGCAGAGCAACTCCACTGCTAGCACCTGTTCCCAGGTGAGAAGGGACAAAGCCCAGCCCACAAGCCACCACAACCACTCTGCCGTTGCTGCCAAGCCAAAGGACCCATGAGGGACAACACAACCTCGTGCACAGATGAGATTTTATCACACCACTAAGAAGTCAGCTTTAACATCCGGTAAAGCGCAAAAGATGATGTGAAAACAGGCCCCTGAGTTTTCAAAGAGAAACAACAGGCGGGGTCTGGGGTGAAAAGATGGGCTTGACTTGCAGGTGTTTTCATCAACCAAGCTGTAAAGTCGGTGTGCACTGGCAACGCGGCACAGGGATGGCCATACTTCCTACAACAGCCAGAACTACAGCACTGGGTTACATCTCCCAACATCCACGGGCTGCAAATGGGTCCAAAAGCAAGTGTCAGTCACACTTGGGTTCACCATACAAGAGAAGTGCTGGGGATATGGAGTTAAGGACATTCATATGCCAGTTGAGGACTACCCCAAGGTGGTCCTTCTGATGATCTAGAATGGAATCATCTCCAAGATGCCATCTCAGCACCATTGAATGATTTGTGTTGGAAGGGACCTTCAAAGATCATCTAGTCCAAACCACCTGTCACAAGCAGGGACATCTTTCATTAGGTCAGGTTGCTCAAAGCCCCATCCAACCTAACCTTGAACACTTCCAATGATGTGGCATCCACAGCTTCTCTGGGTAACCTCTTCCAGTGTCTCACCACTCTCATTAAAAAAAATTATGTCCAATCTAAATCTACTCTCTTGGTCTGTGCAATATGGCCTAGAGGTTCCTCTAAGCACAGAGGTGGCACAGAACGGTGTCACCAAGATGGCCCAGCTACGCTTGTCCTATCTTCCAGAGCCACTGGGAAACCAGGTACTAATGCATTGAGACGAGCTTGCAAAAGAGATCCAGAGGCAGAGCCAGGAGCAGCAAACAGTACTTTGCACAGCCGTGTCTACACCAAACCCTTCTCACCTCTCAACCCCAACACAGTTTGGACACAGTATCAAAGGAGGAGGAATTTAATAGTTTTGCCCTGATGGCTCTTCTCAAGAGAAAAGCGTTTGCACTTAGCTCTGGACATCTCATGACCGAGAAGGACAAACTGGAAGAAGTTCAGAGAAGAGGAACAAAAATAACGAGGAGGCTGAAGGGATTGGTTTGGAAGAGGAGATTAAAAGAGCTAAATATGGATAACTTGGCTCAGCAACAGCTACATGGGGACACAGTCGTAATCGACAAACACACGGTGGATGAAAATACCAAAAGGAGAGAGGAATTACGCAGGGTGATGCAGAGGGTGACAGCAAGGAAGAATGGAATGAATCAAGGATAGGAACGTTTAAGAAAGATGTTGGCCCCCACGTCCTGGCAGTGAAATTGTTCCTAAGCACGCCAGTATTTTCCAAGCGGGAAAATGCTTCATCCTTCCCCCTGCTCTCCGCCTTTCCCCCTCCCCATGTCTCTCTGTCGGTATCACAAAGCACCCACATCTCTCCCCATGGCACCCCTCAGCCACCCAAGTGCTGCTGCCACCCCAGATCCCCAGCCCCGGGCTCTGAAATCGCCAATAGCCACATTCACGGCTTCTCTCATCGCATCGCTCTACCTACAAACGGCACTTGGTGAGCTGGAGTATTTTCTAAGCAGTTCTCCTGTGTAAGAAACCAAATAACCTACAGCTACAAACAACGTTTGGCCTTGAGGGTCTCGTGGACTCCTGTCTCCAAGGCACGAGAAGAAGCCAAGCTGTGCGCTCAGCACTCCTACCTATAAAATTCGCTTGGGGAAGGGGTGGGAGGGAAGGAGACAACACAAGGTCCCACGAAGCAGGGTGCATCTCCTGAGCCACCCACACTGCTCCTGGAGGAGATCTAGCACCAGGGGAGCATCGCTTTGAGGGCATCAGAGGACCACAAGCAGCTTCAAGCCTTGCCTTGGTGCCACACTGAGAAACGTCATGTCTCATTCCCCTCTCCCAACCACGGGTTGCACCCAGCTACAGATCTGGGGGAAAAGAAGCAAACCCATTTGCCGGAGACGTGCCGGCACGCTGCGCGCACACCACAAAAGCAGGAACATTTTCCGTGCGTGTCGTAGCTGGGTATTTGCAGAGAGAGGCTAAATTCCAGAGCGAGACACACGTATTTCAGATGTGATAAGCACCAAAGTCTAGGAGGAGTTTCAGATCTATTTATCCCTCAGGCAAGGGAAGACATCTTCCTTCCATCTATTTAATATTAAAGACCTATTTTGGTATGATTTTCACGTCCCAGCCCTCACAGGCTGCACGTTTAGGAAGCTGCCCGCTTGGCTCTCATCTCCTCCTCTTTGTAGGTTTCACTCAAGTTGCCAGGAGAGATCCTGGTGGTTTCCAAACACAAAGCCAGCTCTGTCCCATGGCCTGATGGGGAGATTACAGGAGGGGAGCGAGCAAGAAATAAGCCCGATCACATAATATTCGAGGACGTGGGCAAGTGAGAGGAAGATGTGTCCACGCGTGTCCCATACCAGGTGGCTGCAGAGCAGGGACAAGCGTGGTGCTGCCCTTTGGGGACTCGCATCCGGAGGAGCAGCTCCCAGCGTCGCTTTTTGAGAAAAAGCCTCCGTCTCCTGCCACGCAGGACGGAAACTTCACGCTAAGAGGAGGTGACATAGCGTATCTTCATTTTTTTGTGCTGGGTCCCACAAATCCTGCATCCCCCTCTGCTCCCCGAATCCCAGCTTTTTGCCTTTTCCAGCAAATTTTTTTTCCAAAGATGAGAAATGAGGCACAAGCCAATACTCCCATTCTGGCTGATACGCGCTGTGCTCTCCTCGATCCCTCAAACAACGGCTTGCGCCCGTGTCCGCCAGCTCCCGCCGGGAACACGCAGGCATTGGTGCCTGCAGGACGCAGCAATTTAGATCAGAAGTTTTTCAAGCCAATTCCCTCTTTTTTTGTTTTAATTATTGAAATCAAGCTGCTATCTCTCTAACCCCCAAGCAGAACGATGCCAGGTCACACCCACCGACCCCAAAGCAGCACGGCACGTGCCCGTATTGCCATGAAACCTCTATTGATGAGTCGCAAGAGGAGGAACGAGCTCCCACAGGCTCCCATCGCCTACCATCACTCCGGATTTTAATTCCAGCCTCGGACATGAAAAGCAGCTCTCCCTTTTTCGGCTCAAATGCCTCTGGTCAGATCAAAAGCACTTGCCAGGAGGAGGGTGAGCCAACCTAGGTTCTGCCCCAGCAGCGTGGGCTTCACCATGCTGAGGGAGAACATCCCACCCTGAGCCGGGCTTTGCCAACAAACTGTCCCACAGGACAAGTCTGGTTTGCGCCCAGCGGGATCAACAACCGCAGCTTTGCTCAGAGTTGCGGCATTCAACACTGCCCATTTTTAACACCCCGAGCATGACGGTGTTGAGCGAGACAACTCCGCTCCTACCAACCTCTCCGTGCAGCACGAGTCCAGCCGCGGTCACTCATCCTCAGTTCGGTTTCTCCCGCGCTGCCCTCGCCAAAAAAAAAAAAAACCCAAAAAACCCACCCTTGCGTCAACCGCAGTGCCTTGCAAATCCCACACCGCCGTCGCGGCCTCAGGTGCTGGACACAGCTGGGCTGCGATGCCTGAAGGTCTCACCCGGAGGGTTTTGTGCTGACAACCGACAGCCGCCGGCGGTCGAGCAGCACGACTGCAGAGGATCGATCGCTCGCGGGGAAGCTGAGCAGCCGGGGAGAAGAGGAGAAGAGCTAGAGCTGAGCCAGACCATAACTCATCACCTGCAGGCTACCTACCAGCCGGAGAGCGATGGAGCCAGGCCGAGGGCTTTCAGCACATCCGAGGGAGCACAGCTTCGTGATTTGCATCACAGGACTACCGCTGCCCGCAGCCGTGCTCCTCCGTGAGAGCACTCGATGTAAAAATAGAAAAATAGCTTCAAGTGGCTGCTTCATCGGCTCCTCCAGACCGTAGCGAGGGGAAGAGCTTGCATCTGAAATCCAAATAAGCCCCCACCAAAGGGGGATGCCGACACCACCCATGGCTGAAGCTTTCTTCCAGCCCAATTAAGCTCCAGGAAGGTTTTTAGCCTCTAACCTCGCGTTTCTCAGGCTGCGTGCAGGGATACCCACGGGTCACCGAATTCCAGCTAACAAGAAATCGCTCCTCTTCGCCGCAAAACAAAGCCCAACGCTTGTTTTGAAATGAGACGGAAAACAGTCGCCACCAAAAAAACCCAGTTGCCACCATCCGACGCCAGCAGCTGCTGTGCCTCTTTCCACCCAGCAGCACCTTTTGCACACGCACGTGCAAAAACGAGATGCCGGGGCTGGCGGGCGCAAAGGTCAGGGCAGCAGTGGGGCTGAAAGCCAGACAAGGTTATAACAACCAACATGCTGGATTTTTAGTTAGCATCCCTAAAATAAAGCAAAGATGCTGCTAGCGATAGACCCACCATAAGCAAGCCCAGATCTTCACCGATTTTATTCCCCGCCCTGTTGGAATTTAATTGATTCTTCAAATTAACAGCCAGCTAAGGCGCAGCAATCCTAACATCATGAGAAAAAGAGCATAATAATAATAAATACAGGCATTTTAGCACAAGGACGCCATGCTCGAGGCGCCCTGCTGCATATTGGGCTTTGCTGGCCACCACGGCCCCGAGCTTGGACACTCGTCATTAAAAATCAACCGTTTCCCTGGGCCGAGGGAATCACAGTTCTCTCGGCCAAAACAGGCAGCCCGCAGAGGAGAACACGAGTCCTGTTTGGAAAGACTCGTAAGCCAGAGCCTGGAGGTTCTTTGTGCCCATGAAGGGAGGCATGAACAGAGGGAGCCCTTGGCAGGAACGGGGAGCGCTGACGCTGCACCCCAAGCACCCCACTCAGCCTGGGAAAGCGGCCGTCGGCTCAGCGAGGGAAGTCCACCGTGGCCACCGAGCACCCCGACGCCTGCACACTGCCCTGAGAGCTCTTCCGAGGCAAAACATGCCAACAAGACGCAAGCGCTGGGGTTAATTACCTGCTGGCTGCGTGTTTCCCCCTCCTCCATCCTCCCCTCCTGCCTCGATGAGGGGTGGGGAGGGATCGGGGAGCCCTTATCTGCTCCCCAAGGCTTTCCACACCAAACGGTCAGCTTCAAGGGATGATGAAAAGGTTGTCTTGCCAAGAAATGCTGAGAGTTCAGAGCTGGCCCAGAGGCCATGGTTGGACATCACGTGCTGTTCACGCCATCCTTCTGGTTGCTTCTGTACAAAGGATGCCCTTACCATGCAGGGACCCTGCTACCCTACAGCACCACGTTCCCAGGCTCCTTGGGAACCCAGTCCCACAGCATTTCTTGGCCTTTCATCCCTAATCGGGGATTATTTCTCAAATCTAGTTTCTTGGGGAAGGAAAAAAAACCTCAAAAATACAAAACCACGGCAAGTAGGACAAGGCAGGATACCAGATTCCCTCCTGAGAACATCACTGTCACATGCCTGTCCTGGATTGGTGTCTTGACCCAACACCATTCCAGAAGAGAGGATTCCCCAGTACCAATGGGACGGTCTTTCAGAGCCTACGCTGGAAGCTACAGGACGACCGCAATGGTTGGCCAACAGCTTTAGATCCCTCTACTTCAGCCTGAAGAAGCAGCAATGCATTTCTGCCTGCAAGTCCCTGGAATAAACCCATCTGACCTTTAATCACACCACCTCTTGAAAACAGGGAGGTGGCATGTCTGTACACACTCATCTACTCTTGCCTTGTACCTGATGGAAAGGAACAATACATTTTTCATTGACAATAATCACGAGACATCATTTGGACTGAGGGAGAAGGTCCCCAACGTGCCAACTAGCAGCTCTAGGATACCAGGGCGTGCTAACGGGCTGCTTGTCTGCAGATACGAGGGCTGCCCCAGGTCAGGGCTATGGAGCAGGGCACTGGCCGAAGAGGAGCAAGGCTTTGCACAACTGTAGGACACCCTGGGAGCAGGCAGGAAGGTGCACATGAAGGCAAGAGGTGAATGGATGGATAGATGGATGGGTGGGTGGGTGGATGGGGCAACTCCCATGCTTAGAGTGGTGTGGGCAGCAAAAGCCTTCCTTGCCCTCACTATCCACCGCTGTGGGTCTCTGCCAACATCTGCACATGATGGTGGCTTTCATTAAGCAGAGGCTGAAAGTGACACCCCGGTACCTGTCTGACCATCACCAAGCTCTTCTCCTTCACGACCACATGCCCTAAACAACATCACATTACTCATGCTGGGACAACCAAGGAGCTCCCCAAGGGCATCCAACCGAACGCAGTCCAGTGGCACAACCCAACGACACAGTCCTTGGCCAACCCAACCCACTCCCACCAAAAAAACCAGAACCACAGGGGCAAAAAAAAGAGTTAGGAGGAAAAGCACAGAGGCTCAGAGAGGTTATGCTGCCCCAGACCTGAAGGCCCCTGGTCAAGGGAGCAAAGGTACATGGACGCAGAGGCTGCCAGGAAAGGAGAGGGGCACAGCCAGTACGTCAGATCCAAGAGATGTTTCTTGACCATGGAAACCAAAGACAAAACACTGAGAAGAAACCTGACGGCTGCAAGAATCATGGGTCAGCAGGAGAGCACCTGAAATGCAGCACAAAGGCATTCCAGCCACTCCAGCCAGTCAGCCAGCTTCGTCGAGGCCCAACTGGAATGCCTCTATGCAAACACACGTAGCATGGGGAACAAACGAGAGTCTGAGATGTGCGCACGTCTGCAGGGCTATGATCTCATCGGGATTATGGAGATGTGGTGGGATGGCTCCCATGACTGGAATGTTGGGATGGAAGGATACAGGCTCTTTAGGAAGGACAGGCAGGGCAGACGAGGAAGGGGGTGTCACCTCTATGTCAATGACCAGCTGGAGTGCATGGAGCTCCACCTGGGGATGGGGAAGGAGCCAACCGAGAGCTTATGGGTCAGGATTAAAGGGAGCACAAGGGCAGGGGTCTGCTACAGGCCACCCCACCAGGAAGACCAAGTGGATGAATTCCTCTATAGGCAAATAGGAGCAGCCTCATGTTCACAAGCCCTGGTCCTCATGGGGGACTTCAATCACCCCAGTATCTGTTGGAGGGACAACACAGGAGGGCACAAGCAATCCAGGAAGTTCCTGGAATACATTGATGATAACCTTCTCCAAGTGACAGAGGAGCCAGCAATGAGAGGTGCCATGCTGGACCTTGTTCTCACCAACAAGGAGGGGCTGGTAGGGGATGTCAAGCTCAAGGGCAGCCTTGGCTGCAGTGACCATGAAATGAAGGAGTTCAAGATCCTCAGGGCAGCGAGGAGGGTGCACAGCAAGCTCACTGCCCTGGACTTCAGGAGAGCAGATTTGGGCCTCTTCAGGGACCTGCTAGGTAGAGGACCATGAGACAAAGCCCTGGAGGGAAGAGGGACCCAAGACAGCTGGCTAGTATTCAAGGGTCACCTCCTCCAAGCTCAGGAGCAATGCATCCCAGCAAAGAGGAAGTCAAGCAAAAACACCGAGAGGCCTGCATGGATGAACAAGGAGCTCCTGGACAAAGTCAAACACAAGAAGGAAGCCTACAGAGGGTGGAAGCAAGGGCAGGTGGCCTGGGAGGAGTACAGAGAAACTGTTCGAGCAGCCAGGGGTCAGGTTAGGAAAGGGAAAGCCCCGATCAAATTAAATCTGGCCAGGCACGTCAAGGGCAACAAGAAAAGTTTCTATAGGTACATCAGTGATAAAATGTGTCCCTCTGTGGAAGAAAAATGTGGGCCTTTATGGAAGGAAACGAGAGACCTGGTTACCCAGGATATAGAGAAGGCTGAGGTACCCAATGACTTTTTTGCTTCAGTCTCCACTGACAAGTGCTCCAGCCACACCACCCTAGTTGCAGAAGGCAAGATCAGGGACTGGGAGAATGAAGAACCACCCACTGTCGGAGAAGATCAGGACTGAGAATATCTAAGGAATCTGAAAGTGCACAAGTCCATGGGACCTGCTGAGATGCATCCATGGGTCCTGAGAGAACTGGCAGATGAAGTGGCTAAGCCACTATCCATCATAATTGAGAAGTCATGGCAGTCCGGTGAAGTTCCCACTGATTGGAAAAGGGGAAACATAACCCCTATTTTTAAAAAAGGAAGACCCGCGGACAGGCTGGTCAGTCTCACCTCTGTGCCTGGCCATGTCATGGAGCAGATCCTCCTGGAAACCATGCTCAGGCACATGGAAAATAAGGTGATTGGTGACAACCAACATGGCTTCACTAAGGGTAAATCGTGCCTGACAAATCTGGTGCCATTCTACAACAGGGTTATAGTGTTAGTGGATAAGGGAAGAGCGACTGATGTCATCTACCTGGACTTGTGCAAAGCATTTGACACTGTCTTGCACGACATCCTTGTCTCTCAATTAGAGATGGATGGACCACTCAGTGGATAAGGAATTGGCTGGATGGTCGCACTCAAAGAGTTGTGGTCAACGGCTCCGTGTCCAAGTGGAGACCAGTGACGAGTGGCGTTCCTCAGGGGTCCGTACTAGGACTGACACTATTTAATGTCTTTGTCAGCGACATGGACAGTGGGATCGAGTGCACCCTCAGCCAGTTTGCCGACGACATCAAGCTGTGTTGTGGGTCACCACGCTGGAGGGAAGGGATGCCATCCAGAGGGACCTTGACAGGCTGGAGAGGTGGGCCCATGGAAACTGCATGAAGTTCCACAAGGGCAAGTGCAAGGTCCTGCACGTGGGTTGGGGCAATCCCAAGCACAACTACAGGCTGGGCAGAGAATGGATTAAGAGCAGCCCTGAGGAGAAGGACTTGGGGGTGTTGATTGACGAGAAGCTCAACATGAGCTGGCAGTGTGTGCTGGCAGCCCAGAAAGCCAACCGTGTCCTGGGCTGCATCCCCAGCAGCGTGACCAGCAGGTCGAGGGAGGGGATTCTGCCCCTCTACTCTGCCCTGGTGAGACCCCCCCTGCAGTACTGTGTCCAGCTCTGGGGTCCCCAGGAGAAGAAGGACATGGAGCTGTTGGAGCGAGTCCAGAGGAGGCCACGGAGATGATCCGAGGGCTGGAGCACCTCTGCTATGGAGACAGGCTGAGAGAGTTGGGCTTGTTCAGCCTGGAGAAGAGAAGGCTCCGGGGAGACCTTAGAGCCCCTTCCAGTCCCTAAAGGGGCTACAGGAAAGCTGGAGAGGGACTGGTGACAAGGACAGGCCAAGAAGTAATGGCTTTAACCTGAAAGAGGGAAGATTTAGGTGAGATATTAGGAAGAAATCCTTCCCTGTGAGGGTGCTGAGGCCCTGGCACAGGTTGCCCAGAGAAGCTGTGGCTGCCCCTGGCTCCCTGGCAGTGTTCAAGGCCAGGCTGGATGGGGCTTTGGGCAACCTTGTCTAGTGGAGGGTGTCCCTGCCGATGGCAGGGCAGTTGGAACTAGATGGGCTTTGAGGTCCCTTCCAACCCAAAACCATTCTGTGACTCCATAAAAGCCTTAGTAAAGATGCATGAGGACTAGGAGAGGACCAAAGGCTGGGAGAGATTCAACAGGATTAAAGAGTAAAAACTTGGTAAAAAACCAAGGAATGACTCCCTCCACACGGAGTAACACCACCATGCACATGATGGAGAAGCGAGTCTGAAGAATGTTCCTGAATACGTTAACAGCAACTGGAGGAACACAAATAAGGACGGAAAAAAGCCAAAGTGACACAGCAAAGTCAACGGCAGCGCTGGAGGAGCAGCACTGACTTCCAGAACGAGCAAGTGAAGAGACCAGAAGACAACACAAGGTTTCAAAGAGAGAGAAAGGAGGGTGCCCAGATGGAGTCATGTCAGGGGACGCGGCATTGGGCAGAGGTACACAAGCAGGAAGAGATGTGGGATCCAGACCAATAGAGGACAAAACCCTTTCTCCACAATATTAACAACCTCCCTTCCCACCCAGAGTGGGGCAAATGTCATCTGTGCCCCCTCTGGCCTCCATGCCAGCAACCTCTGCAGCTGCCGTCCTCAGAGATTACTGAGCTGGGGTCCCCTTCCTTTAGCCGAGCATCTCCTACGGTCCATGGCTGTCACTCTTCTTCCCTTGAAAGCCAAGAGACCGTGACTCATCAGTCACCCAGCCTTAGCTGCTGCAGAAACAATTCCGAGCCCCACAAGACGTCCCACCCATCAGTCATCACCTCAGCCTGGCAGCGCAGGACAGCCTGGAGCAGAGGCACAAGGAAGAACGTGGCCAGCCGCGGCTCTGCCAGCGAGGCACTGACCCACGCAAACCTCACGCAGGCTTTAACCGAAGGCCACAGAAAGCTGCTCCAGAGCTGGAAAGACGTAGAGGAGACCCTATTTCTGCCACCATGGGAGTGTTCCTACCTTCTCCTTGGTCCATCCAATGCTATGTGCTTTCCAGTCCAGATATGGCCACGCTGGGACAACCAGTGCCTTTAGTCCTCCTGGGGCCAAGCCCAGCTCAAGGCTTCAGCTCCAGCGTTTCACAACCTGGGCTGCGGGAACACGTGCGCCGTGGCCGGAGAGCAGGAGGATGCTCTGGAGTGTGGGGACCACTTCGAGAAACCACTGGGGTGGTGGTTCCCCCACATAGGTCTTCCCCAACCTTGGAGGCTCTGCCCAGCACTTCATCAGGCTGACACATACAACATCGCACCTGCAAACCAAACTCTGGTCCCCATGCAAAGGGAAATACGCATTTAGACATCAGCTGCAAGAAACCAGTCAGCCGCTGCTCCAGCTTCTTTGTGTCCTGAGGGGCGGAAAGAGTCAAAGAGCCACCTTCTCGGGCCAGGAGAGACATCCCTGCTCCAGCTCGGGTTCAGCCGCTTCTCCCTCTCCGGGGACTGTACAGCCACGGCCCAACGCTGCGGGCAGGAGCCAGCCAACGCGGGGACCCGAGCCGCTTTCCCGAGCCAGCAGCTCCCGCCTCCTCGCACGCAGGCAGAGGAAGACCCCAGAGGAGGGAGGCGAGCGCAGAGACTGCAGACACATCTTCTTTTAATTGCATCAGCAATCACTAAGCAATTAATGGCAGGGAGGAGGAGGAACAGGGCACTGGGAGAGAGAAAGGGATGCAGCAAGCAAGGGGAAACAATTTACCCTCTCCCTGAGGAGAGGGGCACTATTTACAGCCGCAGCTGCGGTGGCCTCACCCGCTGCATCCTGCTCCCAGAGCATCTCTTGAGCTGTACCCGGCCCACTAACGTGGCTTTCTTTGTGCTTTAAGCCCCAAAGTCCTTTTCCTGCAGTCACCTCTGAGCCCCAAACAGAGGTCTCCAACCCTTCCGTATGCACCAAACCCTCCTGCACGCTTCTTGAGAGCCCCAAGCCATCACGAAACCTGGGGTCAGGCAAGCACCGCTGCCAAGGGTGAGCAGGGACTGGAGACGGAGCCTTCCGCCACCGTGCTGGGGCTCTGGTCTGCAAAGGCACCGCAGGTCCCACCCAAAGCGCAGCCCAGTCCCCGTCGTCACCCCCTGCCCATCCCACTGACCGCAGCAAGCAGGAGAACGCAACTCGTCCCTGGGAGACGTCATGTTTCAAAGCCTCCGTGGCTTGATCCCAGAGATCGCAGCTCCCCAAACGCAGCCTGGAAAGCGGAGGCGCTGGGATGCCACAAAAGCATCATCGCCAAAAAGCAGCAAACCAAGCGCCAGGACCTGCGACCGGCTTTGCTGCATCTTTAGCCCCGAGGAGCAGATGTTTAAGGAGAAGCCTGAATACAGCAGCACCGACAGCTGGAGCAAAAACCTTCAAGGAAGGGGAAATCAAGCAGGAGCTGCTGGTCTGATCCCCAGCTGGAAAAGCTGGCCCTGAAAGGAAGGCAGACAAATAAGGAAAGGATCCATGGGAATTGTTCACCAACCAGTTTGCAGCCTTCTCACCTAACCCTCCTCTTCATCACGTCTGGCAGCCCAGCCCGGTGCCACTGCCTGCTCCAGGATGGCAAAGGCAGGCGGCAGCGGTCTCCCCGTGCTCAGCCGAGCGCGGGCAGGCTGGCAAGCTCCGCTCGCCTCTGCTCCTGCTGTTGGAATAAAGCGCTACGGCAATTTTTTGCTCTGTTTAGCGAGTGCCGGGGACTGCCAGCACTTGCAAAGCTCAGGGCCTGACCGTGCCCCCACCGAGCGATTCCTGCTGCAGTTCATCCAGCGACGGAAAATGGCTTTCGGCTCATTAACGAGCCTGTGCCAAGATCAGGCGATCCATTCCCCCCCAGCTCCCTACAATAGACACAGCAGCCTGAGACACCCCTAAACTCAGCTCTGGTAACCCATCCAGCATGGAGCAAGCAAAGCCTTTGGCCAGATCCCAAGATCATCCTGCTTATGGCTTCAAAATTGGGCTCTGAATTCAGGTACTCTCAGAGGAAAGGCACAAGGAGCTCTGCCGGAAAGCCGCCGGTGCGAGCAGGAGCTGGCAGGCAAGGCTCAGCTGGCAGCAGAGGCTTCTCTCCGAGGGTGCCCGCAGGGACAGCCCGCTTGGCACCCCCAAAGGAGACACCACGACGTTTCACTGCATTGATTCCACCGTTTTCTACAAATAGGATCTGAGGTGCAGACCCCAACTGGAGCACACTGTTGCTCCCGGGATGATTTGTGACCGATCGTGGCAGATCAGTGGAGAGCTGGAGCAGTTCAAACCCTACGAGAGCTGAAAACCTGATGCACCCCAATGCTGAGCACTGGGCAACCCCTCAAAATCAACACTTTGCTACAGCAAAACGAAAATAAAAGCATCATTCACCCATCAATCTTTGCCTTTTAAAGACTTAGACTGTCGGTTGGGGTTGGGTAGCAGTTCCCGGTGTCTGTAAGGAGACATCCTCCACACCGCAAGGAGCGCAAGCAGAGGGGCGAGCCGTGCCCGGAGTTTATCAGAGTTACTTTCTCCGCTTGTCCCTTGAGAAACCACGTTAAAAGAGGAGAGGGGACTGGAAGGGAAGCCTTTCCTGTCTCCTCGCCCCAAGCAGACTCTGATCGCAAGCAGCACGCTCACCCAGCAGCGAGGAGCAATCAGTAGCTTTGCAGCAGATATTTAATTTGCCAAGAAGCAGGAGAGGGGCGCAAAGCACCGGCAGCAGCAGGCAGTGATTTATAAAGCTGACGTGCCTTTCCAGGTCACATATCGATAGGAGCCTCGCCTCCTCCGCAGGCGGGGAGCCAGGCTGATTATCTGTCATATGCTGCAAGACACTGTGCCAACAGCCAAGCCGAGATCACTCAGCTTGTTTGGAGAGAAAAAAAAAGAAAAAAAAGAAAAGAAAATAATAAAACCACGCAGATGTAGGCAACCGGCTTTTGTTCAAGCCCATGCTTGCCGGTGGTAGGTGAGCAAGCACATCAGCCTGCGTGAAAGCATGTAACGCCTGGAGGCTGATCCTCCCTCGAGCTCCTGGAAAGAGTGATGGCAACCAGCAGGCAGGAGCATTGCTCATGGGAGCAGCTCTGCAGCTGCCCGACACCTGCCCGTGGGTGTTCTCCCACCTCGACTCACCCCAATTTCAGCCCCGGGGTTTTCGCAGCGTTACAGGCTTCGGAGGCAGAGCTGGCTGCTCCATGAATCGCACCGCTGGTGCGACGCTGCCTGAACACGGAGCTGAGCGGTTGCGTCTCCTGCACTGCCAGGCAAGGAGCAAGCAGCAAAACAGCCTGTGCAAGAGGAGGGTGTTCACAGGTCCACTCTCACAAGCCACGTGGCTTCTGCAATTAGTCTGTCCTAACAAGCACACCGATTTTTTTTATTTTTTTTTTTTAAGAAATCAGTTTTTCAGAAATTCAAATTTAATACGGTATTTCCTGCAAATCCTGTTTCCTCTGCCAGACCGGAGGGATAAGCTGAGAACCACCTGCACCCGAGTCAGCCGAGAGTCGCCGAGCTGAACCATCACAGCTTGAAGGACACAAGCTTCTGGAGCTGCCGGCTGCCAACGCTGTATTAACCTTTTTTTTTTTTTTTTTCCCTTCCTTCTGTTTTACCGAGTAATCCCCAGACGCAGCCACTCTGCAGCAAGATGCCATTCGATATTCCTCAGGGAGTCTCGGAGCCTTTCCTCCCCCTGGGATCAGGAGTGGGAAAAGGTTTGCGGCATTTGTTTGACAACCCTGGAGAGCAAACGCAATGCAAATCCCATCACTTCCGAAGTGTATTTTATCCGGTTTTGAGAGAGAGAAACCAAATTACACGGGAGAGAAACTCAAGATGTGCAGGTTGAGCCTTTGAGAAGCGCTTGCTGATTTTTTTGTTCCCTCGGATTCTGGCCGAATGCTTCAGACAATGCTGATTTTCCGAGGAGGGGATATTCAGAGACCCTCCAAAAGAAGTCGCGCATCAACTGAAGCACCTAACCTAATCGCTGATGAAAATATGACCCAAACCAACGATATGACCTCGTGTTTTCAAGGAATAAACAGATCTGGAAGAGCCAAACTGTCATGCGCCGTCATCATTGTTCAGCGTCAAACAGTTACGCAAAGATTTGAGGGTTCGGGTACAGAGAGGTGAGCGCGCCTATGGAAAAAGCTTCATTCTAGATTTCTAGCCCATTTTGGCCTCACCAGCTGCATTTCCAGCCCACGTAGACTAGAAGCAAGGCCAACACACGCTGCCCCGCGGGACAGGAGGCTCCTCGGAGAGGTGAGACCTCAGCCGCGTTGAATCTAAACAACAAATCTTCACCCGCGACTTCAAACAACGTGACACGCCAGGAACCTGTCATTAGGTAATTAAGAACCTGAATATTTTTACACCTAGGATACATCACTGCAGGCCACGCACAAGCAAGCCACCCATTGCTCCACAGCGATGGGGGGGGAAACCTCCAACACCGGCCAAAAATGGGACCAGGAGCTGATGATCTGGGAACAAAAATAAAACCTTGGGGTTGTGAGCCAGGCTCCGTCCCAGCCGAGCTTGCGTGCTAGAAGTTTAAGAAGGGGCTTGTTTGCTGACAGCTTAAAGGATTTAAAGGAAGGATTAACCGTGGCTTTGCTGCTGAGGGAACCCGGTGGCAAACTCGGAGCAATCCCACGAGGATGGGGAGAAGCTGGAAGACAACAGGGAAAGGGGGACGAGTCTATGATGGCAAAAATGACAGGGACGGTTTGGTTTGCATAGGGAACTCAACCAGGAGCTGCTCTTCCAGGTATTAATCACCTTCCTTTGCTGTCCACCAAACATGGTGGACAGCTCTGGAGTCCCACCTTTGCAGGAGAGCACTGGATCATTTGGGGAACTGAAGGTGCCCACGTGCTGTACAAGTGGAACATCGCAGCCCTCGATCATGAGTAAAGGTGCTTAAAAAAAAAAAAAAAAAGAGTCTGCAGAAGGCCTTGAGGAGAAGGACATGGTGGTGGGACTGCCGGTCTGGAGGTGGGTAGGAGGGAAATCCTGCCACAGAGCGGCAGGCAGCAAGGAACCGCAGATCGGCAGCCCTGGCTGATTTAGGAAAGCTTCACGTTTGTTGCCTAAGAGCTCCATGAAGTGTTTACAGCCAAATCAGGCTTATATCCAGGTGGACATTAACAGATAAAAAGCAGGAGGCAGATCTGCTCCGGATCAGCAGAGGACCATGCAACTGCAGGGGGTCATTCCAGGAAGCACAGGATGCTGGTCACTGGGAACATACGTCGACAGATCGATGGACTTGTCTGGCAAGCCGGAGCCCAGCAACAAGGGCAAGCTCCAGCTGGGAGCAGCTAATCCACCCGCTCAACCCAATCCAGCCGCTCAGCAAACGAGCACGGTCCCCTTAAGAGAAAGCACAATCAGCACAGATTTAGCTGGAAGAGGGTGGGGATATCGCTGAGCTCCAAGCCATGGTCTGAACCTTATCTGCTGCTTTTAATACCTATCAGTGTTGATACAGATTAAAGGATTAGTCAGGATTACTGAAGGCAACCCCCCTCGCCCCAGGCAGTGAGGATGGGCATGGGTGCGGTGCAGCTCCGGCATTCCCCTCCTGTGCCCACAGCCCTTCGCGCTGTACCCTTGGGAGAGAAGGCGCCAAACGAAAGCGTGGTGAGGAGGCTCACGGCAGCCTTGAAACGTCAACCCATCTGCAAGGGAGCGAGACTAGGCTCTCCAGGAAGAAAACGAAGCCTCACCAGCCAGAATCCCAGCAGGAGTCAGGTTTGTTGTCCATACCGTTGCCTACCAACTCAGGCCACGTTCAGCAAGTCTTCGTGGACCAGCACCACCACCAGAAGAAACCATCCCACCATGCTCCATCCATGGCTGCCCATTCCTACCCAAAGCCCTCTTTTACCATCACAAGCATTTGTGCAGCGTTGGAAAACCGCCTGGTTAAAACCTGCTTTTGATGTTGCTCGGCATAGCTTTTAATTGGATCATTTCCCTGACCCAGCTCCCCACACGTTGCACAAACCCTTGAGCATCAGCGTGGGAAGAGGTGACCAGGAGCAGGCAGGACACTTCCTGGTGCAGCAGCAAAGCTCCGATGATCACTCAAGCAGTCAGGAAAGTTCCTGTGCTCAAGCTGAACACGAACTTTGTGAGATTTCCCATCTTCCAAGAGATTGTAACCAAACACCTGCCACGTCCAGAGAGCTGTCTCCTGAAACGTGGCTGGGCTGAAAGTGGTACACGACAACAGGAAAGACTGGAGATCCCAAGCAGAGCAATACCCCAACGCTGCCTCCTGCCCCCACACACCCTGCTTCCCTCTCCAGGCAGGAGCCATCAGGTAGGAAGACCGTGGCTGTGGTCTTCCCCTGGGCAGCAGGGAGGACGGCATGACCTCACATCTCAGCCAGTCATCGTCCAGGACCACCTCACTCTTAAGTAGAAAGGCGCAAAGAGCAGTGGCAAGCCCCGGAGAAACAGGCGAGCTGTGTGTAGGCACTCAGAAGATGTTGGCAAGGAGAACAGGCTACAACATGGCAGAGGAGGTGGAACAGTCCACTTCTGATGTTCATACAGATTTACGGAGCAGCTAAGAAAATGCAAACTTTCATTTTGGGACAAATTTAGCTGGTCAGCACAGCTGCACTCTCTATTCTTCATGCTCAGCTTAGGAGAAAGCAACATCCCAAGAGGCAGGTGTGCTTCAACATGCGCCCACATGCTGACACTGCCGCTTTCATGTGCAAGTTGGCTTTGGGAGGACACCCTGGCAGTGACGAACCATTGGGGCATGTGAAAGGGAGTGGTTTAGGTGGCTGGCCTGCCTCCTTTACCAATGAATCCCAGTCAAGTGCCTCCAAGCAAAAGCTTCATGCTGAACATTATCTCAAGCATGGAAAGCTCTTGTAGAGCACCACCCATCCGAGGAGTTTGCAAGCCAGATACTGCCGAGACCAAAGGTGGAACCAAACCTGGCTCCTCCGGTTCCCCTACCAGGACAACGGGTGGGAATGGCAGAGGTGCTGAAGCAGTCAAGAGACAAGAAAACAGGCTTAGATGTTGGGGGAAAGACCTGCAGAGCAAGACACCACCGTTCTGAAACAATCACCCTCCGAAGCAGAGTTCAACTTCCCTGGGCAGCGCACTCACATCTGTGTGCCAGCACCCCACATCCCTGCTGTGATTCAAGCCGCATCCTTCAGACCAAGCTCCAAACCCAAGGCAGTCCCCCGCCCCCCCCCCCCCCCAAAAAAAAAGCAGCTCCTCTACAAGGTGAAGACCAGGCAGCTGTGCTCCAGCAGCTAGCTTCTTCCCAGCAAAATACCACCGGGCTGCAAACGGCCCAGGAAGGCACAAGAAGCCCACGCCACAGACTGCTAACGCGCTCATGAAAAATATACGCAGACAAAAGATTCCTTCCCCCCAGGCAGAGAAGGTCTGAGTAAGAGGAAGGACCAAAATCTTCACCAAACCGATCACACTTCACTCAAAAATACACGCTGTATGATCGCCCCTCCATAAGAAACAAGATGAAGCATCAGGACCTGCGGTACTGGACTTTGAAAAAAGCCTAATGAGCAACCCTACACTGAGATTTTAATTTCAATCCAGAAAAAACAAGCAGCATTTGCCCCACTGGGAACGCACGAGTTTCAGAAGCTGCACCGGGCGCTCAGGCGTCCGCCTGCCAACAGCAGTAAATCTGACACTGCAACGGCGTTACCGCCCGGCGCCAGGACAGGGCAATTAAACCCCAGTGAATTCTTGGCCCAGACGGAACAGCGGCTGCTTTCAGCCCCGTTGGGTTACAAGCCAGCTGGAGCCCTCCAGCGAGTCTCTGGAGCCGGGCTCCACATCCTGCCCCACTCTCCCGGTTGGCGTGGATGCGTTCGGCTGCCCCAGGGCTTTGAGGAGCTCTGTGGACAGAGCCACCAAGCCTGATGGTGCTTTCCAGAGTTCATGTTTCTAGAGCCAAGAGAAGCCACACGCTGTCCCACCAATACAACCCCCTCCAAGTTAGTATCAAAACTGTTTACGGAGTCACGGCTATCAGTCATGACTTTAATCCTCTGCTCACCAGCGGTGGTGTTATCCCCTGGTTGCATTCACCCTTCGTTCCTGCTCCCTCCAAAGCCACTGGTTGTTTTACACAAACCGGAGCGGAGGCACGCTCAAGGCCTGGCTTTGCATATTACTCAGCGGAACATGACAGCCACCGATGTTCTCACTGGGAAAGTCCCACCTACAAAACACAAACCCTAAGGCTTGAGAGGATATGCAAGCCACCAGCCAAGAGGTTCAGAAGAAAGTCCTCCTACCAGCACGCTTTCCTTAATAGCACCTTAAGAACTGTCTGTATTCAGTTAATTGTGAATTAACCGAGCACTCAGCTGACCTAACACAACCCATCCCTGGACCTTTGGGAGACGCACAGTACAGCACAAAGCCAAGGCTGGATCCCGTGCAAGCCAGGGGAGCACATTAAGCTTCCTCCAGCGGATCTAACTCTGCCCCCTACGAAGCAGCTGGCATCAAAAACATATTTTGCTTCACGGCCACGCAACTTTGGAGAACACATGCCGCGTATACCTACATGTCTCATCAAGGAAGAAGTGTAGCTCCTTTTCACTGTACAAGTTGTCAAACAAAGTCACAGCATACGGACGTGTGATTTTTTGTGAAAACACTGCCAGAAGGAGCATGACGAAGGGGGCAGAGTTAAGGCTGCTGCACTCAGCTTAGCTCTGCATTTCCCAGGTGCCGAGAGCCAAAAGCTCAACTCCGATGCTGCGCCAACCTACTTTTCAGATGGCTCTTCGTACAATAACCGAAAGATGATCTGTATCACGTTGTCACCGTTGCATCCTCAACACCTAAAGCTATGCCAGCTATCCGGCTCGTTACATCAGCTTGTCGCAGGATCAGATGTCATCCTGAAGGAGCAAAAGCAATTCATTGCGGGGAGCGAGGAAGATGGATGCGTGCATCAGCAGGTTCCGGACCGATCCCATCAACCTGACCACATGCAGATCCCTCCTCTCAAGGATTCGGTCACCTCAACCACTATTTCCTGCAACTTCCCTGACTGCTATTAGATCATCTCACACAGCACGTGACAAACTCAAACACTCTCACGGAGAATTTATAGTCCTATAACCCCCAGCAGGAACGACCAGCTGGAGCATCTGGGGGGGCTTCCTGGGGTCGTTCATTGTGCTCACCCACCAATTGTTTTACAAGAGAAAGTCCTGAGAGTGGTAGTCTCAAGCGAAGATTATTTTTGGCAGCTTTATCAGAACAGTTCTCACTCCCTTAACCTCTTCTTGGATGAAAGCATGTTTAGAAAAATGGTCCAGATGTTAGAACATCAATAAAACAAAAAGCAACGGTACAATGCAGTCTTGAAGAGCCCTTTAAAAATAAACACAACTTTAGGAGGTTTCTGCTCAGCAGCACCAGGTCCACACTCATAAACCATAACTACATGCTTACCTTGCCTGGAATCGGAAAATAAAAGCTGGTTTGGGTTACCCATCCGCAAGACACGCACGCAAGAACCGCTCCTGCAGCTCTCCTTCCCCTAACTGGTTGATCATACCGCTCAATGCATTTTTAATCAAATTTTCAAAATAACAGTTTACAGAAGGAGTTACGACTGAGCCAAACCCCAAAATGAGAAACTTGAGATGAGAAAATGTCATGGAAAATCCACCATCAGCTCTTAGCGAGGGTCTGGAAAGCTGAGATTAATCTCCCATCACAGCAACAGGTTTGTCCAAGCAAGGAGACACCCCTCATGCACGCCTTCAGTTTGAACCCAGACATCACCCATGAGGGCTTTGAACCTCACAGCAGCATTTCCCGCTACCAACAGCATTTACCCTTATCATCATCAACTTAGCGCCATAGAATCACAGAATGGTTTGGGTGGGAAGGGACCTCAAAGCCCATCTAGTTCCACCCCCCTGCCATGGGCAAGGACACCCTTCACTAGCCCAGGTTGCCCAAAGCCCCATCCAACCTGGCCTTGAACACTGCCAGGGAGCCAGGGGCAGCCACAGCTTCTCTGGGCAACCTGTGCCAGGGCCTCAGCACCCTCACAGGGAAGGATTTCTTCCTAATATCTCACCTAAATCTTCCCTCCTTCAGTTTAAAGCCATTACCCCTTGTCCTGTCACCACAGATCTTGGTAAAAAGTCTCTCTCCATCTTTCTTATAAGCCCCCTTAATATATAGAAGAGCCACAGTAAGGTCTCCTCAGAGCCTCTCCAACTGAACAAGCCCAGCTCTCTCAGCCTGTCTCCATCGTAGAGGAGCCAGGATCTCCAGCCCTTGGATCATCTCCATGGCCTCCTCTGGACTCGCTCCAACAGCTCCATGGCCTTCTTCTCCTGGGGACCCCAGAGCTGGACACAACACTGCAGGGGGGTCTTGCCAGAGCGGAGTAGAGGGGCAGAATCCCCTCCCTCGACCTGCTGGTCATGCTGCTGGGGATGCAGCCCAGGACATGGTTGGCTTTCTGGGCTGCAAGCATGCATTGCCAGCCCACGTTCAACTTGTTACCCACCAGTACCCCCAAGTCCCTCTCCTCAGGGCTGCTCTCAGTCCATTCACCCCCAGTCCACACTGACAGTGGGGGTTGCCCCAACCCAGGTGCAGGACCTCGCACTTGACCTTGTTGAACTCCATGAGGTTTGCCTGGGCCCACTCCTCAAGTCTGTTCAAGATCAACTTCTTGAAGAAATCCAACTGTATCGCACTACTGCCCCAGTCTGCGAGGCCACTATTACTATAAATTAAGCAATCTTCTCCTCCTGAGACATGCTGGCCATCTCCAGCAGGTCTCTGATGACTCTCATCAACTGCTCCCAGAGGACTCTGTCTCATTTCCAGCTGACAGCAAGTCTCCAGCACATTGAAGAAACGCTTATTTTCTCCCTCTTCTTACCCAACCCAGAAGGGGGGGCAGGAATGCTAATGTGATGCCATTAAATGGGTCAGAAGAAACCCAACCCACCTGAGCCACGGCCCCGTCTTTGCCCTTTCCATTCACCGGCAATCTCAGCACGAAGCGCGGTTGTCAGAAGATTTCTTGGGTTTCCTTAAGTTCTTCTGCCAAGTTCTGATTAAAATCCTCCTAAGTGGTTTTCTCTTTATTTGATTTCCTAGAACTGAGAAATAAAGCGGACCTGAGAGCGGCACTGAGTGCCAGAGCTAATAGCCACTGACACAGCTGGGCCATCCAAGTCTCCCACACTGGCTCGTTAGGACCAATGGGAATTTGAAAGTGATTCTCTTCCCATCACCCGTATCAGACCATCATCTCCCAGAAGAGACTGGGTTTTAATGGCCCTGGTCGCTGGTGGGAGGCTGGCATCGCTCGGTTGATGTGGGCTGCCAAGGCACCTCTTGCCAGGCGCTGCTTTAGTGCCACGTTTGAAACTGGTTGACTGGTGCAGATGGTTCCCAAAGGCTTGTGGGCAACGCACAACGGTAGAGCAGTGAGTAAGGAGCAAAGCAAGACACCATAACACAGGTGTCCATGCCCAGAAATGCCCAATTTAACAAAACCCCAGTCCTCTGCCTCAAACCCACACGCTCCACTTCATGACGATGGCTTCAAAAGAGGAGCCACCCTCTCATCGAAGAGGGCTCCTTGCACTACCAGCTTGGGATCTGTGCCAAATTGGATCCCCATCCTTGCCCAGAAAATCTGGCTGCTTCTGTGGTCTGAAAGATGGAGCCGATGGTTTCTTGCCCAGAAACAACAGGCACCTGCAAGTCTGGTTGCTCTCGTTCCTGCGGCCAAAGGCTGGAGACCATCGGGACGCCACGAAGATGTGGGCATCTCACTCGTCCTCTTCTCCCAGCCAAGAGTGACTGAGGAGAGCCCCTTTCCTGCGGGAAGGCGGATGCATTTGACCCCAGGGCTCGAGCACGCTGGGAGCATTGGGTGTGGAGGCGGTGCAACGGGAACCCCAAAACAGCCTCCGTTCACACAACAAGAAAAACCAGAACCGGATCTGCCGCTGCCCTCTCCGCCGCGTCTTCCACCTTTAAAGGGCCCCACAGAGTGAGGTGCTCCTGCCAGGAGCCAAGGCACTGCTGTTGAGTACACAGCCTGGAAATCCCAGAATTTCCATTTTTTAATGCCATGCGCCTCCTCACACCCTTGGGGAAATGGGGAAACACTGAACTCATTTACAGAGACCACGTGGACAGGACATGAGTGGGTCCAAGCTCCCATTAGCTACCGTTGAGTGATCCATCGTGGGGAACACCAACAGCTCCTGTATTCTTGGTCTGTGGGATGGAGCCGAGAGGAGCCCAGGCCGTGAGCCCCTCACAAGCACAGCCTTTTGCTGGCTCCTCCACATCCAGCAGAGCCACGGCACGTTGGGTCACTCTTACGCCAGAGGGTGGTTTCACACGCAGCCTTTGCTTTTTTTGATGCGAGATCCAGCGCCTGCAGAGGACGACCCGAGAGCTGAACCACCCGCTCTACCCGCTAGCAAGGGGCTTCACCTCTTTCCCCAGATCAAGGCAACCAAAAGGCTGGTTTCCTTCAAACGGACGTTCAAAGCTCAGCCCCTCCAGCTCCCTTCACCCGGTACACAAAGCAGAGTATTAATAGCTGGCCTGGAAGACCATAAAACACTAAATACCTAAAGAGTTCCTGTACCTTGAAATGTTAATGCTAAGCAAAAAAAGAAACCTTCCTGTTAGCAAACTGCTCGGCTCTGTGATATATATACACCGTTGCCTTCCTCCCCTCCAAGCCACAGAACAGCAAACAGCACCCGAAACCCTAAAACAGCGCTCTACTTACAAGGCATCCTATAGATCTGCTCGTCTCCCCAACGCCCGGATGGGAGAGGCTTCGCCAGCACACGCCAGCTCTTCTTGATGACTTAGTTACCACCTCAAAGAGCCGGCTGGCGCCCAGCCATCCTCCCCTTACAGGATCTTTTTCAGCCTTCCAAAGCGATCTCCCCGGGCCCCCGAGCACCCACGGCCCGGCCACGGCTCTTTCCTCTTCTTCCAAACCTCTCTTCCCCACCCAACTGCTGGAGCTCAGCTCCAGCACTGATGTCCCTCCTCTCCCCCATGGCTTTGCTCCCTCCTCCTCGCAAAGGGCTACGCCATCTCATCTATGCCGTGGAGGGTCAAGGAGACACTGGAGCAGTGGCAGAGGGACCAGAGGGGAGACCTGGTGGTGCGTGACCCGTCAGGGTGGGTGTCAGGATCCCAAGCTGGCAGGGCAGCACCACTGGAAATACTCGCTTGGAGCTGGCATAGTCACGTTAGCCGCAGCTCTCAGCGTGGGACCACGAGGACATCGCAGCCCCTTCGCCGCACCACGCCAGTCACGTGGCAACCCGGCACCGACACCAGCTTCAGCAGCACCGATTATTTTTGGGAACAAGCCCCTTTTGGACAACATATCCCATGCCTCCGCTCACCACCCTCCATGAACCTCTACCTCCTCCAGCCCGGCCGGCAACGGGCTTGAAGCCAGGACTGAGCCCCAGCTCCAGGGTCCTCTTTCGAGGGCTGAGCCCGAGGACGGCGGCCGCCAGCCATACGGCACGCGGTTCACTCCGGAACGAGCCACATCCATCTGTTAAACAGATGAGCAGGGCCGTTCCCAGCGCAGGAGGCAGCGTACCTGCATCCCAACGGCTGGAGGGAGGGGGGGGGGGGGGGTTGTGAACAAGGGGAGTCTGGGAACAGCGTTCGTTTGCATGGCACCTGGGGAAAAAAAAAAATCACAACATTGCATTTACATAGCTAATTGGGGGAGTGAGCTTCCCAGAATGAAATTAGTTTCTGGCTTGAGAAAAAAAAACCCAAAAAACCAAAACACCACCACAACCACAGGATTTGTGGCTGTAAAAGTGCGTTCTCTACCCAGAGCACTTCAGGTGCTCTCCCTGACAAAGTCCGCGCTTGTGCCTAACAGGGGAGCACCCAATCTCTGCAGAGGATGGGGGAAACTGAGGCACAGAGGCTCCAGCATTTGCATCAAGAAGGGCAGTCAAAAGCCCCGACGGCTATTCTTGCTCCCTCGGCACCAGACAAAAAGCACTTTTGAGTTGTATCACATCTCGTCCCCTTGACAGGACGTAAAACGTGGTGACCTTCGTGTCGCGACCAGAATTAAAGCTTAAGCCTGCAAAGCAGGCTTGCTCTCTGCATTATTCATCGCAGCACGCTTCAAGAGACCCCAAGTGAACGAGGGCCAGACAGTATTTTAAAATAAACCAAGACACTTACCGAGTTTTAAACCAATTTCAGTGTCAAGCACAGGGGAAACATCAGCAGATACGTGCACGTGCCATTACCACAGCATATAAAAGCTTTGTGGTTAACGTCTTCCAGCAAAGGGATTTATCCTGTCCGCGACACGCTGGGATGGAGCCGGCACCGTTCAGCCAGCTGGGGGCAAGGCTGGGGGCACGGGAGGAGGAGAGATGGGCACCACATGCCCACGGTGCTGGCCAAAGTCACCACGAGCACTGTGAGATGCCACTGGCTGGGCAGAGCCCCAGACCCCTTACACCACAGCATTGGCCCGGCAAAGCCCCCCCGTCTCCAGCCTGTGGTCCCATCCATCCCAGTGACACGGCGTCCCCACCCATGCCAGCCCATAACCTGAGCTCACCCTAGAAAACCCCCGAGCGCGTTTATTTACATCACATCAGTTCCCTGATCTGGTCTGTGGGCAGGAATGAGTAACAGGGACAGGAATATCTCGAGCAGATGTTGTCATCAACTACAATATATCATCAGGCTGCTAGTAGCTTTAAATCATGTTGGAGCCTGCCGATCTCTTTCCAGCCCTGGCTCAACATCTACGAGACCCGGGGTGGCTTTCCCCTTGCAGCCTGGCAAGGTCTCCAGCTCCAGGCATTGATCACCACGAGGTGAGAACATCACAAGAAGTCACCCCAGAAGCCCGCTGCAATCTCCAGCTGTCTTTTCTCCCACACCGGGGTGCTGCCCGTCATCAGCTCTGAATATTTGGGTGCCCTCTCCGAGGCCTCCTGCACACAAGGACTCACAGACGAGATGGATTTCACAGCTCCAGCCCGAAGCATCCTCAAGAGCAGCAGCAGAACACTGCAGCGCCGTGCTTGCACGGCAAACGCCAGCAAAGCAGCGGCACAGAAGACGTCTCGTGCTTGCAGGAAACCGGGAAAAGGCGGCGAATCCCCAACAAGTCAGCCTTTAAAAGCAGAGGAAGGGAACAAGCAGCCGGCGCTTTGCTCCGCAGCACTTTCCGGCAGCCTCCCAGGCTGCCGGGTGGAGGAGCAGCTTTGCTCATTAGCGGGTTATTCCTGGCACACTCCCCCTGCATCAGCTCCCCGGCAGGGCCGTGGGAGCAGCTCGCCGAGTTTTGAAGCCTTCGGGGTCGCACGGCGCTCGAGATGCGATTTCTTTAAAGAAATCTCACTCGGGTAGATAAATGGTGCTGGGTAACTGGGGTCATTAGGCTAATAAGCAGCCGCCATCGGCCTGGAAGCGAAGCAACAAACACGAGAGAGTCTACTCGAGCCGGTTAGCCTCAAAATCTGACCCATCTCAAGCAGTTACTGTCTCCATCGGAGGAGAAATTGGGTCCGTGAGTCAGCAGGATCAATCACCCGTTGGGCCTTTTCATCAAAATCTCTAATCAAAGCGTCGGGGGGGGGGGGGGGGGGGGGGGGAGGGGGGAGCAGATTTGCAGCTCGCTCGTGCCAAGGAAGCGGTGCACGGACCCCGTCGAGAAGGAGCCATCCCCCCTCCATCAGCCTCCTCGTTAGCGCGTTGTCATTCCGCTCTCGCGCTTCAGGAACGAGGAGGTATTTTCTCTGCTTTCCCAGCGCGGTTCCGTTTCCTACTGCCCCATCCTTGACGGGGAGCCACAGGTCCTGCTTCCCACTCCGACGGAGATGGGGCCGCATTTCAGCACGACGACCTATTAACCGGGACACAGCAATGCCGACAGGTTGGGCATCAAAACTAACTCACCCCTTCGCTAGTCCTTCCTAACGCTGCCAGCTGGGAAAGCAAATGGGGAGAAAGGCAATTTTTTCGTTATAAAACCTTCAGAGGTGGGATCGGCTAAAACTCCCAGCCTGCTACATCTAGCGGTTATAAAAAAAAAAAAAAAAAAAAGCCCACATATAAATAACCTCTCAGCAGGAGCCAAAACTCAAAGACTAACCCCATGGTTTTAAGTGAACGAGGCCAATTTCCTCCTTTGTAGCTCTTGACACATGTTGGCTGCATGCCCCCTTCTTGCCTTGTTCCCTCAGCAGAAGGCTCCGGGCGGCGGGTCCAGGGACGATAAGGAAACGAGCGGTGTAATTCCCAAGGACTCCCAACACAGCCCTGTCAGCAGCTCTGGAGGCGGCCGATTCCAGCACGACTGGAGCAAAAGAAACCACGGCAAGAGGAGCAGGCAAGAGCCAGCAGCTGCCTGCACCCCTCCTGCCATTTCCTTCAGCTGCCAGCGCCGCTCCGGCTGCCGTTCCCCGGAAAGAGCCAAACCCTGCAGAGCGAGGGGTGGGAAGCAGCGCTGGGATGGCAGGAAAATGGCTTCTGCCCAGGGTTTTTGGTATGAACGGGTCCCTACCCCAAGCGCTCGGCTTCTTGAATGCCCTAAAAAAGCCCCAGGGGAAAAGGAATTACAGGATTAATGCCAGCTCTGAAGGAATGGGTGGAGAGAGCTTTGGAGGGGCTGTACAGCTAAAATTGTTTTCAGTGAAACGCCTCCATTGGGAGCTTCTTCGCCCAAATCCTGGCCCCAAGACGAAGAAACCCATGCCGGGCGCCATCCATCACATCTGCGTCAAAATCACAAGCACGGCTTTGAAGCGCGAGGCTGGGATCAGCCCGCAAAGCCCCGTCCTGGCTTTGCCCCACATCAAGCGACTCGGCTTCCCAAAGCACCACGCTGAATGCAGAGGAGCCCTCTTCATCCTCACCTCGATGGGGATCTCGGGTCAGAGCAGCTCGAGTTTTGCCAAAGCCTCACATCAAACGTCTTGACGTTCCAGGTGGGAAAAGCTATTTTGGTGCGCTGGGTATTTTTGCAAGCGCAGAAGGCACTCAGCACGCAGAGGGCTCGAGCTCTTGGCACGACAGCTCCCCGCTCCCACACCGTCCCTCAGTGGTCAAACCTTGTTTGAACCTTTTTGTACATGAGCAAGACACGAAGAGCTGCCGGCGAAGGGTGAGATCAAGTCCTAAAAAGATGCACGGACAGCAGAGCTGGAAGCTCTGAGCAACATGAATCAGCTGCGCTGCTGTGCTGGTGCCACCATCAGCTAGTGAAGGAGAAGAGGACAAGCACTAAGGGACAGCAAGAAGCCGGCGATGGGTGGGATACCACGACAGAAGATGCCACAGCAGAGCTGGAGCCCTTTATGCCCACCAGCAGGACGATATGAAACCGCAGTACAGGATTAGGGGCCACATCTCCAGAGCCATGTGCAAGGAGCTGCTTCCATGATCAGGTTGGGGCCAAGCCCATGGTGGTCTCCAGGCTCTCCTCTCTCTCTCTGAGGTGCAAAGCTGGAAGCAAATGCAATATCCAATATACAGCAATGTCCCCAGGAGTCTACGGCCATCTCCTGTTGGGCTTAGACCTAACAGAGCTACTGCCTTCTAGGAAGATCTCACCTCTTCAAGCTGTAGACATCCAAGCACCCCTCCACCCCAACCCTCGCCGCTCCATCCACTACCAAACCTCATCCCTCCTGCCAAAAATGGCTAAAAAAAAAAAAAAAAAAAAAAAAAAGTGGCAACCGTGCTTTGATTCCAGGTAAAGAACTAATGGGTGGGGGACACTTAGCAACTGGGGGGGTCATCCCAGGCTGTGTTTGGGGGGGCGGTATTCAGAGAAAAAGAATGCACTGGTGGCTTCTATCCCCTCTCCTGTGGAGGGACACGACCAAATCCATCCTCCTTGCTGCCCGAAACTGCAGCGCACGTGACCCAGAGAGGCTTTTCAGAAGAGCCGAGTCTCCAGCGGCTTCTGTTTGCCTTTCCCTTGTTTGCAGCAGCGTCGCATCTGGACGCTCGTCAGGAGGGGAGGAAAAAAAAAAAAAAAGAAAGAAAAAAAAAAACCACCAAAAAAACCCGCCCTCCTCCTGCTGAACAACCTCTCAATCAAAACAAAGCCGGAGCAGCAGCCAAGAGCTGGGAGGCTCTTTTGTTTAATGCTTAACATCCCCTGGCCCGGCCAGCCCGCCCCAGCGCGCCGAGGAGCAGGGTGCCAGCGGCAATGGCACCGGCAGCGAGCCAGGGTGGAAAGCCGGCAAGCAAGCGCCCGCCGCCGCGGCGAACGGACCCCGCGGCCAGCTCGACCACATGAAAGCAGCCGGCGGGGCAGGCGGGCAAAAAACAGGCTTCCCAAGCCCGGCCGGCGCTGCTGCTCCTCCGTGCACGGCCATTTTGCTGAGCATGGCTGCTCGCCGAGCGGCCGTTCCTTCCCGAACACCGGTGCCCCCCCCACCAAACCAAACCCCAGCTCGGCTCCGGCCGTCCCCAATGGCCCATGGCTTGTCCACCGAGTCGGGGACAGACCCGGTTGCCGGTCCACATGCTCCGGACACGGGTGCATTAGCACAGGCTCATTTCACTCCCTGCTGCAAGAGCCCCCCCCGCCCCCAAATACATTTTGGGGCTCCAGCAGCCTGGGCTGGTGCAAGGAACAAGCACAGCCCGAGGGAAACCTGCGCTCGGTGCTGGGCTCACCCCGGAGACCCTGGAGAGTCTCAGGGGGGTTATTTCCACAGGTTTCATCACAATCACCCCATCCCCGGTGAAGTTATCGTTTGTGTCCCGACATACCGATGGCATCAGGTTCGAGGAGGGTACGTAACGAGCCAGGGCATGCCGCAACGGGAGGCTGGATACAGCCAAGATATGCACCTAGAAAAAGGGCGTTTGGGATATTTGGTTCCTGAGGCTTCACCCCGGGAAGCAGCAACCAGAGGAGCCACGGGGGTCACACCAGCAAAACATGTCCCATCGTGCCCACGCGCCACGTCCACAGGCTCCGTCACTGCGATGTCAGACGTGGGAGCAAGGGTGATGTTGCCCGTGGACACCACGCCAGCTCGAGCACCTGCTGACATGAAAGGTTGTCTGAAAAAACCCAAAGCAAAGCTCTTTCCTACGCCGAGCAAGGACTGGAGGGCTGCAAAACCCTACAGGGAGACATTTAAAGAGCACAACAACAGAAGGAGGGGCAAACGGCGAGCTGACTGTGGCACCGAAGTACCTCATCAAGGAAAAATACTCACTACTAAAGTGCTCTTTAATCCGGCCAAGGAGATACAACAAAACCTCCTGGCTGGAGGCTGACTGCTCAACGCGCGCGTACGTACGGGGAGGTCATCTATCCCGGGCTGAAGCCGGTGGAGGAAGAGACGGTCTCTCTTTCTTCATCCTCAGATGGAGACCAGCCTCCCTGCCCGAAACGGAAGCGGGAGCAGCACAGGGTTAAGCAGAGGACAAACTGCCGGAGACCAAAGGTTGGGCTGAGTCACATTGTGGCTGTTCCTGTTTCGGTCTGAGCAAGTTTCTCGCTTCCCAGGCAGGGTTTGTCCCTAGGCCTGCAGGAACCCGTCGCCTTCATGCCCCCGATACACTCCGCAGAGGAGCTGCCCTCCCACAGCCAGCACGTACCATCGCTCTTCATGTGTCCTCGGGACTCCACATGCTGGTTTTGGGGCATCTCTGCAGCTTTCAGGAGACAGGAAGAGCCCAACTCCACCGCTCACCTCCATCTCATCCCACCCTGCCCCAGCCATCAGCCCATCCTCAGGTTCTTCCTTGAGAAATAAAACTGCTTTCCCACCCTTTGCCACACAGACACCTTTCTTCTCCTCACCCACGGCTTTCCCAACCCAAAGGAAGCCATCTAGCTGCCTCCAGGAAGCTGATGAAACACAGCCGATGTTTCCTCCTGAGCCCAAACCCGACATGTTTTCCTGCGGATCCAGACCTTAATTGTCAAAACAGGGCTCAACCCTCCAGGCTGAGCCTTCATCGATGTGGTTGTACCTGAATCTGGACAAGCAAAATGCAGAACCGTCCTCATGGGGTATCACACGGAGATGATAGAATGGTTTGGGTTGGAAGGTACCTTCAAAGACCATCTAGTCCAAGCCCCTGCCATGGGCAGGGACATCTCCCACTAGACCAAGTTGCTCAAATCCCCCATCCAACCTGGCCTTGACTTAACATTTCCTATCATGGGGCATCCACAATGTCTCTGGGCAACCTGTGCCAGGGCCTCACCACCCTCATCATAAAACTTTTCTTGCTTATGGCCAACCTAAACCTACTCTCTTTCAGTTTAAAGCTACTGCCCTTTGTCCTGTCACTGCAGGCCCTGGTAAAAAGTCCCCCTTCATCTGTCTTATGAGTCCCCTTCAGGGACTGGAAGGGGCTCTAAGGTCTCCCCAGAGCCTTCTCTTCTCCAGGCTGAACAAGCCCAACTCTCTCAGCCTGTCTCCATAGCAGAGGTGCTCCAGCCCTCGGATCATCTCCGTGGCCTCCTCTGGACTCGCTCCAACAGCTCCATGGCCTTCTTCTCCTGGGGACCCCAGAGCTGGACACAGTACTGCAGGGGGGGTCTCACCAGAGCAGAGTAGAGGGGCAGAATCCCGTCCCTTGACCTGCTGGTCACGCTGCTGGGGATGCAGCCCAGGACACGGTTGGCTTTCTGGGCTGCCAGCGCACACTGCCGGCTCACGTTGAGCTTCTTGTCCCCCATCACCCCCAAGTTCTCCTCCTCAGGGCTGCTTTCAGTCCATTCTCTGCCCAGCCTGTAGTTGTGCTTGGGATTGCCCCGACTCACGTGCAGGACCTTGCACTTGGCCTTCTCGTATTTCATGAGATTCTCATGGGTCCACTCCTCATGCCTGTCAAGGTCCATAATGTTTGGTCCCTGTTTTCATAATTCCCACCTCGCTTTGGCATTTCTACCTACAGCTAAACCAGTTAAAGAAATAAATCTTTAATAGTAAAAACACAGGAAAAGCCATGCAGGGTATGACCAAAGGTCCAGCCAGCCCCTATGCTGGCTTTGACAGTGGCCAGCAGCAGATGACTATGAAGGAACATACCAGTCAAGCACGTTGAAATACTTCCGAAACGACTTCCCGAGCTCTTTGAGCTTTTCCCAAGTCAGAAGATGTTGCCCTGTACATCTCCTTGATGGGTTCCTCCTCCACAAACCCATCCAGGTGCCCCAGAGCGTCAGTGAACTTTCAGCATCCACAACTTGTACCATCATTCAAGTCCATCATGCAGCATGCAAAAGAGCATCTGCTCCTCTTCCCAGTTTCAGTCACTCTGGTTCTGCTGCTGGGAAGGATGAGGAAACAACACATCATCTCCACACCACTCCTTAATTTTACAGGCTTCAGCCGCCTACCCCAGGAGTCTTCCTCTCGAGCGGAGGAAGCACCAACCTACTTAGCAGCTCCTCTCCCCGTGCCATCCCATGACCAACCAGCCTTCTCTCCGTATATGCTCTATCTTTTGGTGGATGAAAAAAAAACAACTATCTCTCCAATTTCTCACTGGTCTCGGCAACTCTTCGAAATCCGCTGAGCACTCCCCCCTCATCCCTTCCCAACACCCAGCACCACAATCCCCACACCAAAGCAGAAATCCTGGGGAGCCGCCGGCCGCAAATGTGGCTGTGCACACCTGATACCCCCCCAGCCGCTCTCCCAACACCCCAGCACGTCTGGATGGCAATACCTCAAACGCACACGCTTGTGATGCTCACCCCGTGCACGGCAAACGCGTGGCTTCACAGGCACAGACCGGCGACATCACGAGTGCAACTAGCGCAGAGGAGCTTCTGCTCCAAGTGCAAAGAACTCCACGCACTCCAAGTTTTCCCCCATCTGCCCACAGAAATCACATCAGCTGCTGCGATTCCTAAGAAACAAGCTAACCGAGCTGCCGCTCCAGTGGCCACATCAGAAACAGCTGCGCAGGCACCCGAAGTCAAACGCCGCTCGGACGGACAGACGGCCGTTCACCCCGTTGGCCGCAGGCTGCTGGCAGGGCTTTTCGCACCCCCGGTGACCTGAAAGAGCAGCTTCGCTGGCTCAGCCTCGCTGCTGTGCATTAGCGGAGGAACGACACGTAACAAAAAAAAAAAAATAAATTCACCCACAGCAAACCGTTGGCCCGAGGCTGATCGTCACCACAAGTGGGACAAAGCCCACGTACCAACGGCAGACCAAGGAACGAGGCGGTACCTCCTGTCAACCCTGCACCTCGCGCTTGCCTGCACACCCACGCAGATCCCACGTTTACTAACACGTTGAGGTCTCCTTCTCTGCAAATGATGCAACCGGAGAGAAATAAATTCCTCTGGGAGCTGCAGAGGGCTTTGACACGCAAGGTGAAGCCGCTGGGAAGCAGAGCACGGCGGCCAACAGACACTGCCCTGACCTGCTGGGAGCTGGAGCAGGCACAGGACCCGGACATCACCTTCACCACCAGCCCAGGCTCCTCCTGCAGAGCGACAGGAGCCGGAGAGGCTTGGACCCGGCTCGGCACAGCCGCAGCGCTGAGGAAACCAGATCCCCAAGGGTATGGCAGGATCATACCCTGACGCACAGCGACTGCAGGCGATTCGCTGGTGCACGATTCCCAGCAGCCAGGTGTGGCTTGACTGGCGCCTTCCCAACGCCACGTCCAGATCCCAACACATCACACGGTCAAACTGTCTTCACACCAGAACCAGGAGGCACCAGCCTTCCACCAGCTCCGGCCCCCAACGGCACAAGACGCACGGTCCCGCTGTAAGCTCCCGCTCCCTCGTCACCCACAGCGGCACATCCTGGTGCAGGAGCGACCGTCAGAGTCGAGCGGCAATGCCATCTCTGCCCGCACCCCAACACCTTTCTTACCTTCTCCGACTTCACTTTCTTCAGCTGCCGACACTCGCTTTCCCCATCCTCCAGCTCCGACTTAACTCCCAAGGGATTGAGCGCAGCTCCCGTGTCAATAGCTATACTCCCAAGCTGCTCGGCAGCAGCAGGCTCTGTCCCCTGGCCCCCATCGTACTGTCCCACCCTCACTGCCAGGGCCAGGGGCTGTAGCACGCTGGGCTCCTTCTCCGCCGCAGCCCCCGCGCCCTCACTCCTTTCCTTCTTGCTTTTGGATGAGCCACCCTCCTTCTCCTTCTTGGAGCCGGCCACGCTGCGAGACGCCTTGGCCGATTTCTCCGAGCCCTTCGGGGCAACGGCGGGCACCAAGCCGCCCGAGTTCGCACCGTCCCCAGAGCGTCCTTGAGCCTCCTTCTTGCCACCAGCTCCCTCGCTGGGAGTGAACAAGGAGGTCCCTGGGGTTGGCTTGCCACTGTCCTTGCCACTCTTGCTCCTTTTCGACTTGGATTTGCCCTCCTTGCCCTGCGGGCCCGGCACCGGGCTCACAAACTTGATGTTATCCGGTAGGGTCGCCACCGCGTTGGGTGCCGGGAGCCCCACTTCTTTGGAGCCCGACATTTCCAATTTCTGCTGATCCTTCTCCAAATCAGCGTCCAGGTCAATGATGAGATTCCCTACACCAATGTCCCACTCATCCCCGCTGTCGTACGTCTCAACCGGGTTCGCATCAATTCCTTTCCCTCCGGAAGCTCCGCTGCTCAAGGACATCTTAGAGTTAACGGCCCCTCACGGTTCAAGGCTCTTCCCTGCCTCCACGCCCTGGGGGTCACCTACGTCCTCGGGGGGCTTCCAGCGGTCGGGGTCTGCCCAGGTGACGGCATCGCTGCTGGAAGGGAGAGCAAAGAGAACAGGGTTACACCCGAAGAGCCTTGGGCAGGCAGATCTGCCTTCATCGGCAGCCACACATGCAGGCAGGAGAGGTCCTGGGCAGGGTGAGAGCCCCCCACCTCCCAAATCCCACATCGCACAGCACAAGGCAGCATCCTCCTGCCAGCACACCCCCCGCCCCCAGGCCGGGGGCCGCTCCTCGGCCATCCCCACAGCAGCAGCCATCTGGCACCGGTCCCTCGATCAATACCGGCCCTGGCAGGTCACGGCTCTCGGCTCCAACAAGACATTACTCACACGTTTCCCTGCTCGCCATTTCCCTCTGAATTATCGAGCGCTGCCCCTGGGAGGGAGGATTGATTCCTCTCCTGCTGATGCCACCCGGGGGGAGGGCCCCTCTCCGCGCCAGCCTCGCTGCGAGGGACGAGAGCCGCTCGCCGGGGAAGTTGAGTGCCTCGGTGGGAAATAAATCCCGAGCTTCAGAGAGCCTGCGACACTTGGACGCGTCAGATCGGTCACCGAAGGCCAAATGGCAGCGGGAAGCGCCGGGTTTCCATCCCGCACCTCCAGGGAACACAACATGGCACTGGGCTTTGGGACGTTAAACCACCGTCACCTCCACCACGATGAGCTGCTCAGCAGGCTCTGAAGGATGGGAAATTGAGGCACGGTTGCGTGGGTACCTGGTCTTAACCAGGAAGAGAGGGACCGGCCGTACATGCCCATATCGTGGCCGACCCCAGTTAGCCCAAAATTTCTACTCCCGGCTTCCCAGCCCCTCGCCCTCCCTGCTCTCAGATGTGTCGTACGCTGCTCTGTCCCTGGATGCAGAGAGAGGGGGGAGGGGGGGGGGGGGGGAAAAAGACACCCACACACTACCCAAAAAAGCGTCCGAGTCACTCGCCGAGATTAGCTCGTGGCAATTACACTGACGAGACATAATTAACACATGAAACAGCTTCTTCCCAGCAGCCAACCGGTCAGCTACTCGGCCCCAGCCGCCCGCTCTCCAGATCTCTTAGGAAATCCTTGGCCACCCATTTGGATGAAGCTCCTCTCCATCAGCACTGTTCTCCCCTTCCCCGCCGAGCTCCAGGCCTGCCGGCTCCTGGTACTATTCACGAGGAACATTTCAAAAGCAGGTGACTTAAAGAGAAATGAGAAGTGTGTGTGTGGGGGAACCCAAATCAAAAAAAACACACGTGCACACACACACAAATTTCTTCAAACCCCAGCAGGCAGGAGCCTGGAAAGCAGCTTCATGGTGCGTTTCCAGAGATGCAAACACTGTAAAAATGCCAGGGATTCTTTCATCAGACAGGCTGCCGCAGCCAGACCATTTTCCATCTGCTCCCCACAGCATCCTCGGCTCTGTACAGTTAATAATCCGCTCTCTGACAGGTCATTACAGAGATTTTTAACCCCAGGAGCCGGGGGCTAGCGTGCAAGCTGGAAATGAAAAGCACTGACCTCTCATTTCAGCGGCAAAGAAAGTGCCGAATCAGGAGATCACTTTGTGCACCGGAGTCGCTAACAGCTTCCGAAAGCCGCACCGCGTGTTTCTCTTGCCGCCTCCTCCTCTTCCTCCTGCCCCAGCACCCGCTCCCCAGCCCCGCGCTGGGGCGTCCAGCCCGACCCCACCGACCTGCCTCTCCAAACCACCGATGGCGGCAGCGATCGGCAGCCACCATCGCATCCCCGCACGGCACAGACCTCCCCGGCCAGCGCGCGTTGCCGCAGCCAGCTCCCTTTGTGCCGCGGATCCGCGGCGATTCCTTTGTCCGGATGGGCAAAGCTGATAACAAGGCGGACGAACCAGATTTTTAGCTGGTAACAGCCCCTTCCCGACCCAAAGTTGAGGCACAACGCCCAGCCACAACCCTGCCGGACAGGGCTCGGGGACGCAGTGCCGCTGCGCGGGACCAACACACACGAGCTACCGGGAGAGGATGAGGCTCAGCCGCCAAGAACTGCCCACCCCAGGCTGGAGCACGCAAAGGACTCAGACCAGAGGGACGGATGGACCAGGATCCGGCCTCGCAGTCGCAGGAAGGCGACGGATAATCCGCAGGGCTGTATCGCGACAGGCGCGGCATCACCTGCTCCACACAACGCTTCCCCGACGCCGGCTTGGCCAGCTCTCGCCTCGCATCAGGGAGCTCGCCTTGCTGTTTTAAGATGCATATATACATATGCACACACATATACGTAAATATTATTTATATATATGAAATAAGGAGAGCAGATGAGCAGGACTTTGGTCTGAAATTATGCAAACAGCAGCAGTGTTTGCCAATTCCTACCACAACAAAAAGAAGAAGGAGCCCAGAAGTCCGCCGGGTCCCCGGCGATTCGAGAGCCAGGAACAATTAAAGGGTTAGAAAACAAGAGGAGAAAAAAACATTCACCCTATGGAGGAGGCGTCGAGGGAGCCCAAGCTCTGCTAATGCAGAGGGAAGGAAACCGCAAACAGGACAGACGAGAACAGGCTGGGTTTGCAAGAGCAGAGGAAAGGCACGTTGTGCCGAGAGCGGGGCAGGGAGCTCGAGACGTGCCATCGCGGGAAGAGGGACTGGGGCAGCGGTCGGCCCTTTTTACCTGGGGCTGAAAGCTAAGGACCCTGGTACGCGATCTGGGCGGGGGGGGATCCCCTGCAAGTCATCCATTGCACGTGACTCCAAAGCATTTCCCACATCTCAAACACCCTCTCCCCGAAATTCCCATCCCGCTTCCCCAAAGAGCCACGCTCGCAGGCTCAACCTCTGCAGCCGGAGGAGCGTTTCATCCCTCACCCAAGCAAGACCCCCAGGGACCCCCCCGACCTACCACGCCGTTGCTATTTCAGGCAGACGGGAAGCCCTGGCTCCCGCAGCCCGCAGTCCAGAGAAGGAGGTCCCTTTCCCACCACCTGGTTTGCCCGAGCTGGAGAAGCACAGGGTTCCTGTCCAGATCCTTCCCGCTCTCCCGCCGAAGGGGGAGTAAGGCCGCCGCAAATCACAGCGTCTCAGAAAACAGACCGAGGAGATTGATTCAGCTATAAACGTGTCCTTCTCCTTACCTCCTGCCATCGTGGGATTGATCCCCGCGCAACATGAAAAGCATGTGCTCACTTGTTGGCCTGGAGACCTGCCAACAAAGCGTTTTAAGAGCAGTCCTGGAGCGCAGATCCTACAAGGAGACAGCTTTCTGCTTGGGAATGCTGCACACACACAGCACCAGACATGAATAATTCAGCTCCATTAGGTGCCGAGACCTCTACAATCCTCATCTATGGGCTGGGAAGGAGCCAACCGTATTAAGAGACAAACCTGAAAGTTCACTTTCGGAGCTGCAAACACACCTAGAGAAAGCTATTCAAACAGAATAGCTCGTCTTCAAAAAGGGAGCGAGGAAACCGCACGACTCCCCGGCTCTTTGTGCTAAAACACGCACAGGATGCTCGGTAGCAAACACACCGAGCCCGCGCCGCTCCAGCTTTCTCTACCGGTTACCGGAGGCCAAGAAACCAAAGCGGGGAAGGATTGAACGCCTAGGGGCGGCAAGATGCAGGAGGAGAAAGCTCTTCTCCTGGCAACAACCAGCCCACACGTAGGGAGACTGTCTCATACCCATGTGCTCCAGCCTGCAGTGCTCCAGGATCAGCCTCTGGTGGCTTCCAGACATGACCGACTGCAATTTTCACCCTGATTAACTTTCAGGAATGCCTGCGAGAAGGAGCGGCAAAGACGACGGGAGGAGGGGAAAAAAAAAAAAAAAAAAAAATCTCCAGGACGCGGCGTTTCCTCCAGCAAGGCAGGGAGCCTCGGCGAGATGCTTGCCCTGGCCGGGAACGACCCTGGCGAGCAAAGAGACCCCTATGCTCGGGGAAGCAAAGGCAGCGCCGGGGAGAGCATCCGTGGAAGAGATGCTGCCCCCCACCCCCTTGCCAAGACCCTCAAGGGCTCCCCACCAGCCCCCGGCCCCGCTCCGCCGAGGCAGCGGCACGAGGGGCCGTGGTGCCGAGGCCCTTCCTCCCGCCGCTGGCAGCCAGCCGCCAGCTCTCCCCATACGCTGCCTCCGCACAAGATCCCTTTTTGTTTCCTTTTACGACTAAAGAAACTCGGGGCGGCGGGGGGGGGGGGGGGGGAAGCACGCCTGCCTTTCCCGAGCTGCCGCGCTCGCTCCCCGCTCGGCTCCTACCACCACGTTTGTAATCCCCCAGCTGGGCTTGTTTGGGTTGGATTTTTGTTAAGTAACTCCCATGTCTTTTCTGCAGATTTCTTTTTAAGATGTTCCCCTCTCTCCCCGCCCCCTCTCTCTAGAGATGGGGGAGAAGGAAAAAAAAAAAAAAAAAAAAGAGGAAAAAAAAGAGAAATGTTGAACGTGAGCCAGCTGGCACGCACAAGAGGAGACGGAGAAATCTGCACAAAGGAGCTTCCTCACTCACTTGCTGCTTTCAGCTCAAGAAATCGCGCAGAGGAGGAGGGTTTGCTCTCCCCCATACATCAGTCAAGCCGTAGTAGACAAAGGAGATTTACCATGACACCCTCCAGAACTGCCACCCAACGGGGGCAGGATCCCTCAATCGCCTTCGCCCGGCGGGAGTCCGAGCTGTTGCAAAACACGCCGAGGCGCAGGGCTTCAAAACAAGCTGTTCAATGTGGAATTAAGCAAGATTTTGAATGGAGGAGCCGCGCTCCCGCCTCCTCGCTCACACAAGGCGCCGGGAGAACTTCGGGGGCTCTCGGGGCCGAGCGGGACAGCGCCGGCGAGCTGCCAGGAGGGAGAAGGCTGAACCCAATTTGAATAAAATGGAGCCACCCTTCTTTTTTTAATATGGAGGTGCACCCCACCAAGACTACATCTTCCAGCATGCACTGCAACCAGAGCGCCTGGGGAGACGTCGAGAAACTTATGCCGGGACTCCCAAGTTTCCGTAGGCTGAGCCTTGACACTGGAGATGAACCTGACACAGGGCAGCACTCGAGTCATGAGTCATTTGTTGGCATTCTTGACAAAAGCCTGAAATATTTGAGCCCAGGCATTACAAAAGCAGGATGAACGAGGTCACTGGAAGAGGACGGAGATGGAGGAAGATGGGAAACGTGAACAAAGACCTCTTTGGCGTAGGGGTGGCCAAGCAATCACCCTACCTGGAGCAAAGCTCAGGAGATCTATCAGTTCACAACACCCACCCGCTACCAAATACGCACTCAAGCGTCAACTTCACGTTCGTCATCAGTCAAAAGATGCAGCTCGGATCAAAATTCAACCTCACGTCCACCCCCATCCGCTCATGACCTTAAAACACGACCTTTACAGCAACGTTCAGCAAGACTATGGCACACAAAGAAATCCGGCAAAACTGTAGATACAAGATAAGGGCACGCGGCGCCAGATCTCAACCCGGTTGTGTTTGAAGAAAACACTTCAGCAGATTAGCTAAAAGTCAGCGTTTGCTTCTTATTGACACTTCTTTAATCTCGACGCCAAAAAGGCATCGAGGAGAAACTCGATCTAGGGCTGAAAACCCCAAAGTTCTTGAACGCGCCTCGACAGCAAAGCCGCCCTCAGCAGATCCCCCACTTCCCTCAGCTCCCCACAAGCCAAACACAACCAGTGGCAACGTCACCAACGTGAGGTACACAAAAAGGGGGAAAACGAAAAGGAATAAACGTTTCGGGCCTTCCTTTATATCGTGAAATGGGGAAAACTGGAACAAGTACCTCTTTAATCCCCCTATCGCTCTTAGAAGCGTCATCACCAAAGTCCCAATTTTCCATTTGTTCGTGCCTCAAGAGCCCACAGTTCTTCAGATTTACAATCATTTGGTTTGGATGTCTCTCAACCCTGGCATTTTTTTCTAGCTACCTACCTCTGTACTAAAACACGACTCAGACTTCCTCCGCCAACACACAGGGAAGTCCACAGCTTCATATTTCAAGAAAACTAATGGTGGGAAAAACATCACTCAAGGTGCTCAGCTCAAGCAGAAGGCGCATCAATACCTACAGAACCACGTGAAGGCACTAAACGTCACTTCACTTTGTTCCCACAAAGGCCGGCAGGTAAACATCACCTTTTCTGTACTCCCGCTTGCTGTCCACTGACTCGCGCTGCTAGAGCCAGTTCTTCAGTGGGAAGCCGAACAAGCAACCATCGTTACACACAAGCACGAACGTACGTGTCAACACAACTCAAGTCACAGAACTTTAGAGCAGGCCAGGTTGGAAGGGACCTTGAAAGGTCACCTGGTCCAGTCTTTCATGGGAAAGGAAGCCCAGATGAGATTATCTACCACTCTGTCCGTTCGCATCTTGAAAACCTCCAGCGATGGGGACTCTACCATGTCCCTGAAGAGGCTGTTGCAGTGAATTACTGTTCTCACTGTAAAAAAATTTCTTTCTTATGTGGAGATGAAACCTCTCCTGGCTCAATGTGTATCCGCTGCCCCTTGACTTCTCCATGTGGCTCCTTGTGAAGAGAGCCTCCGTTTTCTTTGCAGCCACCCTTTAAGTCCAGCAACTTGCCTGCGGAGAGCTGACAGACCTCCTGCCAGGCAGGAGCCAGGTTTGCAGGAAGGGTCACAGTGGTGGGATAAAGCAGCAGCAGGGACGAGAGGAGCCCCAAGCACAGCTAGAGCGGATGAGAGCCATGCCAGCGCTTCGTTACAGCTCTCAGCACCACCCCGCGTGAGACACATCCCCCTCCTGAGCCTCTGCCTCTGGCCTGGAGATGAGAAGGTAGCCCCAAGGCTCATGCTTGGCTCTTCCTCTGGATGCTGGCTGGCCGTAGCCTGCTCATCCAAAAACGCCGGGCTAGACTTCTTCCAGCAAGCATAACCTCACAGACTTCAAAATCTCTGGCAGCTGAAAACGGCCAAGAGCTTTCTCAGCAACCCCAGCACTCGGATCCACATCCATAAACATAAACTGGTGCCCAGCGCTCTTGACACTCGGCTGTGCTAGGAAAGAGGAACTGAAAAACCCAGATGCATGGGAGAAAAAGTGTCCGGTGGGTTAAACAACAGAGCCAGCTTCCTTCCTGCAAGCTCAGCTCTATCCTGAAGTAGGGACACCCAACAGGGATTTACCCCTCACCGTTGCGTCTGCGTGCTGGAAGACACCACCGCATAATTGCCGCACCTAGACCTGCACGCGATGGTTTAGCAATATCAAGAATTACAGCCCCATCTTCACCCAAAACCAGCACCCCCCACTCGCCCCGCGGTCCCCACGTGCCACGCCGTGTGACTGCAGGTGTCACGGCGTCACCGGCACACGGCACCCAGTGCGTGCCTGGTGGGCACAGGCAGCACCGCGGCAGCGCAGAGGCATCACCGCGGGGTTTGGCTGTTGAAGGCTGACACACGGACCACCGTTGGCAGCTATACTGTGGCAAAAGCAAAAAACAACCCTGTGAGCAATAACCGGCCGGGATTAACTCGGAGGTGCTTCAGATGAGTCTAAGCAAGACAAGCCAGCGTGCTGCGGCTCATCGGAGGTGCTGCCGGCAGCACCAGACACGGCCCCGGTGCTCCCCTACCACCGTAAAGCCCGTTCTTGTTGAACTCAAGTCAGCCATGCTGCTGCTGGCTGGTGCCAAAAATAACATTAAACACTCAAAACTGGACATCTGAGCAAATCCGTTTGGCACCGAGCTCTGCATCGTGATGCTTCCCATGGGGACAGACCTGGGGGCTGATTGTCCCTCAAGCAGAGAGCTGGTTTCCACCAGGAAAGCGGAGCAGCTGTGTGGATTTAAAACCGGTCTGGTTACACTCTTCCTAACCCCAACGCAGAAGTGAACTGATTTACGAGAGGCTTAAAGATATCTGAATCGGTGGCCTGTTCCTCACGCGCAACCTAGAAGGGGGTAGAGAGCACATAAAAATAACCGAAAAGGCTTACAAATTTCAGATAAAGCTCCACGCAGGCTGGAAGATTGCCAGCAGCCTGAGAAAGTCGGCAGCGAGAGGAAGCAGCAAGATGGATGTGACCAGGAAAGATCCCCGAAGCATCAGTCACGGAGAAGGGAAGAAAGAAGAGCTGGCGAAGACCAAACACAACTAATGGGCATAAATAATCGCTGGAGCGAGTGCCGGAAAAGAGGAGCTCGCCCTTTTCCCCCCGCTTGCCCAACGCCATCAGCGGGGTTGCAGAAAGGCACCCACAGTTTTGGCAGCAGCCCAAGGTCCTGGGCGTTGGTGGGAGCAGAGCGGGTGCCTCCGAACCGGCCGTTTGTGCCCTTCCCTTATGGGGCTTTGGAGGCAGCGAGGCTCCTTGGCTCACTCCCGGTCACCCTGGTCTGCCTGCCGTTCCCCGACCCCATGGTGGTCCCAGTTCCAAGCTGGAGCTCTCATGGTTGCAGCCACATGGGTTTCCAACAAGGATCATCCTCCAGAGAGGTACAGTGGGAATGGAAAAACCACTGGCTGTGTTGGCGGACGCAGGGAGGGCTCCGTGCCGAAGTCAACGTCTCGTTTCCGTCTTCCCCATCCCAAGGAAGACCACCGGAGTGATCCCAGCTGAGCGGCAGCTCCAAGCCACAGCCCTTCCTCGACAGGAGGGGAGGTACGCAGCAGCGCAATTTGGAGAGGACACGGACTTGCTTGCTCGCTCCCAGGGAAGGGAGAGCTTCTGGGCTTTATTTTTTTCTTTCGGGAGAAGAGCACGCAAGCAGTTTGGCCATTTCCCAGGCTTCAAAAGACGACGAACATCTCTTCTGCTGCTCCAAAAATGAAAGAGCCGCCACTTCACCTATTAACGCCTTTAATTCCCTTCATTCAATAACCAATTAGGGCACCTTGGCTACACGAGCTAAGGCTTCATTTGCAGCAGAGGACCGTAAGTGCAGCTGTAATCTCTCTTGCTGTCAAGCCATCAACCTGGGAACACTTCGCGAAAAACCAACCAGGCTGTAAAGTAATGGAGGAGGGAAGACGTACGCAGACAGGGACAAACGCAAACACGGCGAGTACCATGCCAAGAAATCCGCCCCCCCTTTTTTTTTTCTTCCCCCCCCAGGAGGGATAATAAATAGGTGTATTTCACAGATTAATAAAGCACATTTGCAAAGCTATGATATACATCAGAAAGTTGCTAATTCACACTAATGACCCATTGCAAATTGCCAAATTTTGTGAATTAGCCAGCATGTAAAGGAATACAATAAAAACCAGCAAGAACCATGCATCAAAGCGTACTTGGCTTATTTTGGTAGTTGTAGTTCACTTTTAATTACTTGTGGCAATAGGGAAGGTATAGATTAGACGTGAAAGCCAAAAAAAATAAACAGATCTTCCAGACAAAAAACTTCACCATGGCACCAGCTACTAAATCTTTGGGGAAGGAGCAGTAATTCCGCTGGAGATTAGCAAGACTCTACCTCTTCAATTGAATTCATGGCATTCACGTTAGCTAAGTCATTACACACCTCATTTTCACTCCTTTAAAAGCTGCAAAGCAGACTCCTCCCGAGCCACCCTTTCTCCCCTCGGAGAAGCACCGGGATAACTCCCAGCCAAATCTTTGGATTCGCTTGAGCCAGGAACACTCCGTTTAATCAAAACCACAAACAGGCTCAGCAAATTTATTAAAATCATTCGCAAACTGTCCTGTTTTGTTATCACGAAATCGGCGTGGCCACGCGAAGAGACGAGATGTCGCACGTGATGCAGCGCTTGTACAAAGGTATCATCCTTCCAGCTGAGCGGGCCCAGGAACGGCTCGGAGGGAAAATCCGATGCCTCAAAACCTTTCTGCGTCCACCATGTGCTCGGGGAAGGAGCGGCATAAAGGGACGACATCATCTTTCCTTTTTCTTTTACTCCACAAACAAGGAAACGAATCGCGGAAGTTGAGCATTTAATGTTCCAATACAAAATATCAAGATTCTCCTGAAATTATCCTTATTCATCCACAAAAATGCACTCACGTCCTTTTATACCCTCTCTCTCTCTAGACACACACACCCCTCTCACAACATCTGAGCCGACGCTTAAGCAGCTACGTCAGTAATTTTTGTGCATGCAAAGGACACTCAGCTGCAGCAAAAGCAAAACAACCTCTCGGTTTCATCTCAAACCCTGATTTTTCACCAAAACCCAGAAGTGAAATAGGTGTTTCCTTTAAAGAAATTTACATAAATTCAAGGAAAAAAAAATAAAAAAAGAAAGAAATCACACAAGCAACCAGAGTCACAGAGCAAGTTTCCCAGGCAGGCAGCCATTCCCTGTTTTCTCTACTGTAGGACTGTCAGAGCAAAACCTTACTCCTTCCTCTGAAACCACGTCACACCATGAAGGCACTGATCCTCGTTAGCAGGAAAATGCATTTTCAGTGTAATTGTGTGGCAAAAGAAGCCACGTCCCAGTGCGATATTTTTTTTTTTTCTTCCCTTCCCCACGTGCGCCATCCCGGCACGGGGACGTGGAGCAGACCGGCTGCTGCCGCAGCGGCCAAAGCTCCGGTTCAGTAGCTACGCGCGGATACCGATGAGGTCCCAGGGCAGTCACGTGCTCTGAGCCAGCTCATCATTACAAAAGACCCTTCGACACCCCGATGAGCTCCTCAACATACCCCCTACATCCCTAAAACCCTGCTGGAGTCAGGCACCCCCACGCAACGGCATCATCCTCCCGCCGGCCACCACCACCACCGCAGCACAAGCATCCAAATCAGGACTCTCCTGAAGTGGGCGAGCTCCATGGGGAAGGGACCAGCTCTCCCCATACCCAGAGAGCCCACACGTGCTTGACCTGTGCCCATGAAGCATCAGAAGAGGCGTCACGGGAGAACGGCAAACAGCCCAGGACATCTCCAGGTGCTTCAGGGACTTTGGTGCTTCTCAAAAAAATTCCCTCCACAGACCACCATCAGCTGCGAAGAAATACAGGGCAGGTTTGGAACAGACCCGCGACTCTCACGACCCAGAGGTTGGGGAAACGTTGGTCCATATTCCGCAGCAAAGATAAACACGGACTTCACCTTGAACTCGGTGGGAAACCACCCCATCGCCTGCGGACTACCCAAAGCCGATCCGCTCGCCGCGTTCACTGCGTACAAGCAACCAAGCACGGTTAAACTGTCACCAGCCCCTGGCAAGGTCACCTGCGACCTCACCTCCTTTCGGTAGGGAGCCAGCACGTGACGTACTCCCCCCCCCCCCCGCCCCAAGCATCTGCCTGCTCGCTGCCTGTCCCCGGCAGGTCCCTGCCTCCAGCCGGGGAAGCCGGCCAGAAGCAGCAGTGTCAACACTCAAAGGGCATAGCTGCGCACGCACGCTGTCACACATCCCCGAAACAACATACCTGGGACCATAAATACCATCTTATTTACATAATACTCTGGATAAAGGGGACAAAGAGGCTTATTGCATTACATCTGGGACTAGTATTGCATCAGCGCCCAGAGGCCCTAATCCGAATGGGAGCCCTGCCGCGCGGGGCGCAGGGGGACGGCGACGAGGTGCATCCCCGCTCCCAGCCCGTCCAAGGTCGAGGGCAACACGATACAGCCCGGCTCTTCCCCTTCCCTCCAGGAGCAAGCAGAGAAAAATCCCTTTTTAGGCAGCGTACACCCAGGAAATTCCGAGTGAATCCCAGTGTCGGGCACGACATGCGACTCGGGTCCCCAACCACCTTTCTATCGTGACTGAGCCCCAGCGTGATCCCAGCCATGGGTCTCCATGGTAGAGTCTTGGACACGGCTTACTGACATCGACTTTGCTTTGGTAGGGACACCCGCATGGAAGTGCTAGAAAGATAAGGTAGCTTTAATTTATGCAATTAAAATTAAAAAGATACTGTAAATATAATCTGGAAGCAAATTTTGATTCAACGCGACCTGGTTCTCAAAGAGAATAAACCAGACGGAGCGAACTCCGGCCCTTCCTCCTCGTTCACACATAATAAAGATACACAAGCTGTTAGGTAGCTCCGACACAGCGTGAGAACCCCTCAACCGCCTTTAGACTTTGCGAGCCCTTTCTTCCCGAAAAAGGCACGTGAAAAGGCACGCCAGCCTAACGATTTAAAGGGGGGGGGGGGGAAGCTTTAAAGGCGGCAGAAGGAGATGCCGTGCCCGCCGACGTCCGACAAGTCGGGTGCAGCGAGGGGACTTTGCAACCTTGCAACTGCAGAGAGGGAGAGAGATTATCTGCGGTTGCCACCCAGCCCGCGGCACGGGGCTGCAGACGGACAAACGTCCCCTATTTGCAGCAGCTTCCCCCTTCCCCAAAAAAATAAGACCGTTTTCGGCACACGCGGAGGACGCCGCGATAGGATAACACGTGTATTAAGAGACACCTACGTGCGTATACCCGCACGCAGCAGCCCCTCCGGCTAACGAGCAGTCTAATGGCGACTCACAAAACACACAGACCCTCCACTGGAAACCAAGTCCAAGCGCCCGGATTGGAAAAAGGAAATAAAAAAACAAAATTAAAAAATCCCCGTGTCCTGGCCATACTCAATTACAGATCATTACAACTTGCTTGATAATTAATTTCCTCTGGTGGCTCTAACTGGCTCGGAGCCCTTGTCCTGAACGCGGGGCCAGTTTAGGTGAAACATTAAATCCTTGTCCTTTTGCACCACCGAGACGGCCGCGCTCCCGGTGCTGCGCACGTCTCCTTTCCTCGGCGAGCTCTACCCCGCAGGGAGAAGAGAAAACACCGCTGGATGAACAAGGGCAGGCATAAAAGGGCAAGGATTTTTGTTTCCAGACTGAAACGGCTTCAAAATAATAAATTATAAATTATTTCTGGTCAAGAGCTAATCAATAAAATAAGCTGACTGGATTTTTCGAGTGCCGTGCGTGTGCGGCCATGTACTGCCAACAAAGAGGTAGAAATGTGCAGCATAATCCGACGCCGGAGTCATCGCACAAAGCGTGGAAATAGGTTTTCCTGAGGATGTCCAGGCGAGGAAGGCTGCGAGCACCCGCGCCGCCCCTGCGCACGCCGGAGCCCGAAAGCCAGCCCCGATGCCGGCATCCTTGTTCTTCTAGAGGGGGCGGGAAAAAAAAAAAAAAAAAAGGGCCTGTGTGTGCCACAAAAAATGTGTGCGTCTAACACCTCCTCCTAGGGAAAGGGCCTTCCCAGAACAGGGTGGGGGAAAAGGGGGAAAGAAAAAAAAAAATAAAATAAAGAAGGCTGCTGGGAGATGGAGGGGAGCCAAGTCTCACAGACCAGACCTGAACCTGTGACCTTCCCCGTGTACACAGCGGGTGGGAGAGCTGCACGGCGGGAGCGGCCGTCCTCGTCCCTCCGTTCCACCCGCAGCCTTTATGGGACGCCTGGCCGCCGGCACAGCCACGTTGTCACTCGTGGTGTCGTGTCCATCCGTCCCCCCTCCGGCCCGGGGATCTACCCCACGCGTTGGCCCGTCCTGCGGCACCGGGTCACCGTCACGCGGGGACCCCACGGGCCCCCTGCAAAGTGCAGCTGCGGGGGGCTGGAGCCCGGCGCCTCGCCGGAGGAGCGTTTGCCACCCCCCAAACACACACGGACAACTCGTGCTCGCTAAATATCTTTGGGAAAATTTAATCTTCCGTGATTTGGGCTGAAAACACACCCAGGAGAGACTGTGTCCCCCCCCACACCCCACCCCAAATGGGCTGGGGTGCAGCGTCCCAGGGGAACCAGCCCTCCCAGGGCCGCTCGGGTCCCTGCGTCCCCCAAACCTTCCCCGCACAGAGCTGGGGGGGCATGAAGGGGAGACACCCCCACCAACCCCCCTCCTGCAGGGACACGGGTGTCCCCTCGGGAACCCCGTCCCCACGTCCCGCCATCCCCCCAAACCCACGGCCCGGATGCACCGTGTGTGTGTCCCCAACCCCGTGACCCTCACCCCAAAACCTGCCCCGGCGGTGACCCCACTCACGGAGCATCTCCCCACCCCCCCAGCCGTGGGGGCTCCGTGACGCCCCCCACGCACCTGTGGCGGTGGGACACGCGGGGAACCAGCCCCTAACCCCCCTCCCCCGTAGCTGGGGGGGGGGGATCCGCACCCCACGCACACGGTGAGTCTGGCGTGGGGGGGGGGGGGCAGAGACCCCCCCCAGACCCAACCGCCCCGTGGGTGCCCCCGGGCCCCCCCCGGCCCCCCAGCCGCGAAGAAGGTGACCCCCGCGGTCAGCGTGGGGGTGACCCCGCACCCCTGGGGGGGGGGGCACCCGACCCCCACAGGACCCCACATCCGGGGGGGGCCGTCCCCAACGGTCACGGGGGGGGGGGGGAAGGGGGGAGCACACCCCCCTCCCGTCCCAACGGCCACGGACGGACGTCCCCGGGAGGGGGCCTGAACGGGGCCGGGGGAGGGGGGGGCAAGGGCCGCCGGGGGGGTCCCGGCACCACCGGCGGCGGCGGAAGGCGGAGGAAGGCCCCAACGGTCACCGCGGGGAGGAACGACCCGGGCCCAACGGTCACTGAGGGGGGAGCGTGTGGAGGCGAGGCCAGGCCCAACGGCCGCGGGGGATCCCTAACCGCCGCCTCCTCACACACACCCTCACACACACACACACACCCCCCGCCGGGCCCGGCCCGCACTCACCCGGCTCCGCTCCCCGTCCCGGGCGGCCCTAAGTCTCCTCCATGGGGCCGCTTAAGCCCGTTCCTCCTCTCCGCCGGCAGCTAGGGGCCGGCCGCCGGGGCCGCCATGCCGCCCGCGCCTGTGGGCCGCGCCGCGCAGGCCGCGCCGGTGTCCGCCTGGCGGGGCGGGGCTGGCGTTCGGCTCCGCTCGGCTCCGCTCGGCTCGGCGGGGACGCGGCAGCCCGGAGCCGGAACCCGACCGGCAGCCGGAGCGGGGTAAGGCGGGCGCGACGTAAAACGCGGAAGGTGGAATCCGGATCGGGAGAAGGGTGGGGGGAGTGGGGAAGGGGGGAGAGCACCGCCCCCGGTGGGAGGGAAAACCCGGCGCGGCGCGGTCCGCACAAAGGGGGCTGCGGGGGACAGGCAGCCGCGGATGGAAAACCCGGAGACCGGATCGCAATCGGGAGCCGGGGCGCAGGAGCGGCGGGCAAAGCCCGGAGCGGAGTGTGTTTCTCATCCCCCCCCGCGGAGCCGGAGCCGCCGTAGTGTCACCTTGGGGGGGGGGGGTGTGTTAATTTTTGGGGGTGTTTTACACGCTGTGGGGTTCGTGTGAGACCCCCTGCCCGGCTGGGCTTTCGGCGGTGCTGGCGGCGGCACCGGCGGCCGGTTCGGCTCACTGAGCCGGCACAGAACCGCTCGGGCCGTTTTGGGGCAGGGTACGGGGGGGGGGGGGGTGTGTCACCACCCAGGATGTGCCCTGGGGTACCCGCACCCACCCCAAAACCCCACGACGTCACGCCCCACGCGGTCATTTCTTGTCCCCAGAGGGGTCTCGGGTGCTGGCCGGAGGGAGCACCCTCCTTCCCGAGAGTGCCGGGGTCCCCAGCCCGCCCCGTCCCCAGGAGGGGGCACGTCCCCCAAACCCTCTGCTCCCGCCCCCAAAGCCCCAGCACCGCCCCGTGAGGAAATCTGGGCTCATCTCAGTGGGGGGGGCCCCAGCCCTGCCTCCGGGACACCCCAAAATCAGCCCGGCGCAGGAGCAGCAGGCCCTGGGCAAAGGGAACCGGCGCGGCAAGCTGCGCTGACGGAAGATGGGGCGCACGATCCACGCCGGCACCCCGGCAGCGCCGAGCTTGGAGCCGGGACACCGTCCCGCAGCAAAGGTGACGGAGCGGAGACCATCCTCTCCATCCACCCACCCACGCTCCAGCCCGGGGACGTGCCACCGTCCGGTCTCCTCCTCTGCTCTCAGGAGAACGCCAAAGGAAAGGCCGGTTTCTTCCGCTGGTTGTTGCCCCCAAACGAGGGCAATGCGAGACCCAAACCCCTGGCGAAGGAGGCGGGACGGCGTGAAGGGCTGGGTTTTGGGTGCCATCCCCCCCGTTTCTCTGATTTTTGGGGAACGCAGTAGGAAAAGAGGGATGAGAAGAGCATTGATTTAGCCCAAAAGAAGAGAAGAAACTCTTCCTTACCATGATGAAAAGGAGAAACTGTCCTCACACAGCACAACCCCAACGGTGGTGGGCCCCAGGATGGCCTATATTAACAAATTTGGGTTGTTTTTTTACCAAAATTTTTTAACGGTCTGGGTAAAAGGCATTCTGGGCATTCGGTGCCGATTTTCAGCGCATCCCGGAGCAGGAACGATGCTCCCGAGGGTGGGAAAACCAGCGCTTGCCGGGAACGCAGAACAAACCAGGGATGGGTCAGAGCATGAGCCTGCTCGTTCCCTGGCAAAACCATAAATGATGTCATTAATACGCGAGGAAAATAAAAACACTGCCGGGCAACGCAGCTTCCTTGGAAATGATCTCAGCATCCCATGGGGGAGGTACGAGATCCCACCTTGTCACGGCCTTGTCCGAGGGTGCTGCACTCCTGGGATAAGGAGCAGGAGCTGGGAATTCCACCTCAGGGCTGCGGCACACGGAGCACCCCTGGGTGCTGAGCACATCCTCCCTGGGTGCTTCACCACCCCGGGGTGCTCGGTGTCCCGAGCATCCCGCTCGTCCCGGGCCACGCTGGTGAGGTGCAGGGCAGCAGAGACAGCAGCGATGTTTCGTGAAAGACGTCGTCCACCACGTAACCGTACGCTCCTTCTCCACACGCCTGTCTCCTGCCTGGAACAGCATCTCCCCCACCTTCACCTCATCCCACAAGCGCTGCCTTTGGGGCGGCTGCTCGAGGGTTGACCCCTTCCACCTCTAGGATTGATTTTCCAGGGCAAAGCAACCTCGATGTCCTGCCTGTCCCACCTGGCCACCGAGGCCAAGTCCTCTCCTGCCTCCTTCTCCCCATGGCACCAGGATCCCGGGATGCCACCCCAAGCTCCGCCATCCCTCTCCAGCTCCGCTCCTACAGGCGCTACAAACGTTTCCCCTCGCTCTCGAGGCACATCCACCCAAGACAGGAGAACCTCAACGATACAAGAAGAGAAACAGGCGCGAGGAAGTCACCAGGAGTCCCAGCACAGATGACTGGGACAATACTGGTGGGACACGAGGGACAGGGACAGGCTGGGGACGCAGCCAGAGGAGGAAGGAAGCCGGAGAAGCCCATCTCCCTCTGCCACACCTAACAGCAGCTCCCACACCATCACCTCCGTGCCAAACCCGGGCAACCCGGAGCTGAAACGCCCACGAGGGTTTTCCAAACGAGGAATGATGCGGGTGAGCACTGAATCCAGATCCAGCGTCTCCAGCATCCCGGAGATCCCATAAAAGGAGCCAGAAGGCAACTCCCAGGGCAAACAGCAGCACCGCAGCGTCCAGCTGCCGAGTCTCAGGGCGGGCAGGCAGCTGGCGCGAAGGCTTCGCACCCTCCTCCTCCTCTCTGATGGGGTAGCAACAGGAACCGAAGCTGAGGGCTGGGACAACCTGCAAGCAGTGACCGTGCCACGCGGCTGAGCCGGCAGCCCTACTCTTCTCCCCGCCGCATCCCCGGGGAGGAGGAGGGATGCCGGCAGTGCTCGGGGGTTGCTCTGTCCCCCTGGAGCAGGGCGGGCTCCGGGGAACGAGGAGCACTTAGACCACGGCGAGGCAGAGCCTGGAGCAACGTGGCACGAAAGGCTCACGGCCCAGTGAACACGAACGTTTAATGAACAGAGACACGGCAATGTGGGGAGATGCTGAATATGAAGGATTAAAGAAAAAGGAGAAATTAATCTTATTCATAAGGCAGAGCGGGTTTTTAACTCACACACGCAGCTGCTGGAGCGGGGCAGGGGGGTCAGCCTTTGCGGGGCGGCTGCTGCTTTGGTACAAACCAGGAGAGAGGGATGCAAGGCTGGACGCTTCCTGGCGATGCCAAGAGCTGTGAGCGGAAAGCCTCCGAGCAGGAACGGAGCCCACCTCTCCCCCCCTGTCCCCCGCTTCCCCCAGCACACGCTCGGAAGGGCTCAGGCTCTCCGGCTGTTGGGAGCCATCGCCCTCGTCCCCCGTTTCTCGCCCTTGTCCTGTGAGGTCAGCGCTCTGATGTCTCTGACCCCATCCGGCCAAAGACCTCGAGGCACATTTTGGGGAGGGAAGATGCTTCCAAAGCCAGGCTGGAGCTACCTCCTGCCTGCCGAGACGGATGGAGCTGGGCTGGCCGCCGTCCTGGGATCCAGCGCTCACAGGACACGCGAAGATGCCAGCACTTGGTTGCATCCCATCCCGTCATGCTCCGTCTCCCACCCACCCTTGTCCGCAGCGTGTAACTTTCCGGGAAGCACAGGGCTGTTGGGCGAGAGCTCAGTGAAAACATGTCTTTTTTTTTAATGCTTTTGGAATACAACGGATAAAGCAATACCTAAAAGCGCTCTGGGATCTGTCTTGCACCTGCTTTCCAGAGTCGAGGACCATCCTGGCACCCTTCGGTGGCAGTCGGGTGCTGCGTGGGAACGCGGTGCTGCTCCCCTGCGGCTCACCCCATCGCTTTCTGCTTCATTAACCCCTTCTTTGCTCCCTGATGGATCTTTGCATCCAGCTTCCCTGTAAAGAGTGGATAAAAAAAAAAAAAAACAACAAAACAAAACCACAACAAACCCTCATCACTCTTTATTTTTAAATGCTATTTGCAATGCAAATCAGCTGGAGGCAGCGAGGTCTCCTAGTTAGTGTGTTCCTGTCACATTCAATTATCATGCTTGAGGAGCCAGGCGTTTCCAGTCGCCGTGGCTTTCCTCCGCAGGCGCGACACCGGGGAGCCGGGGGCAAGCGTGTCCGACGTGGCAAAGAGACGCCGGAGAGGGGGAAACTCAGCAAGGAGAAGAGTAAATTAACATCCAGCGCTCACCCGCCGCTACCGGGGAGGAAAACTGATCCCTTCGCTCGCCCGCAGGATGTGTCGACACGTTCGAAGGAGTTGGGGGACCATCAAGCACTGTGTCAGGGACATGTTTCTCCATGGCGTGGTGGAAAGCTGGGCTTGGGGACAATAAACCCCCAACTTGGGGACGATAATGCAACGGGGCACAGAAGGTGGTGGGGACCCACCACTCTCCGCTGGCAAGCGCCAGGTTGGTGGTCTCCAATGCCACTACCTGTGAGGGACGTGCTGCCTTTGCCACCGGGCGGCACTTTGGGGAGCCCAGGTGCTTGTGGCCGGCTGCTTCGGTGGGACCCGGAGCAAAAGCTGCCTCCCCTCATCCCACAGAGCTTCACAGCCATGGTGGCTTCACTGCCAGCTCCGCTTTCCCACTTGGGAGAAGAGCAGGACAAGGGAGAGGAAGAAAGGGAAGGTGACCTTAAGCGAGGCAGCACAGCAAAGAGCCAGCCTCCCGGAGAGGATTTGCCATCAGCCAGCGCCGGTCACCTCCGCTAATGCCACGTCTCCTCAGGAACTCGCCTCCCTGCTCCTGCTCCCCTGTGTCTTCCCATCCTCCAAACGCCAGCCTCATCCCACCTCTCCGGGCAGCTGGGAGCAGGGACGGGGCTCCATCGCGTTGCAGAAGCCAGTATGAAAAATCTACAGAGCTTGAGGTGTGCTGGGAAGGGTGGACCTGTCCCTGGGGTGGGACATGGGCGGCCACCATGGTCACACCGTCAGGAAGGGGAAGCGAAGGGATCAGAGCTTGATCCCAAGGAGATGGACAGAGCCCGTCCCCGTGAAATCCCAGGGAGATGGATGGAGCCGGAGCTCGCAGGCACCTCATCCGGGTCCCCTGGGATCGTCCCTCTGGGGAATCAAGCCTGGTGTCACCCCGTGGGTGAAGCAGAGCCCACATGGTCCCTGGGAGAGCTGTGTTGCTCCAGCCCAGCTACAGCACACAGCAGATCTCTTCCCCGGTGGGGACCAGATCCACCAGGCTCCAAACTGGTCCCGCTTTGGCCACTGCTCCACAAACTGCCGGTAAATGCCCGTATGCAGTGAGAAGCCAGCGCTTGTCCAGAGATAACAGCTCCAAACCAGCCAGAGCCATCACCTTCTCTTCAAACCAAGAAAACTTCTCAATTTCAGCTCAACAAAGAGTCCAGCAACACTTTTCCCAGGAGACGCAGGTCACAAAACTGCTTCGCTCAGGGTGTCCCACCAGGACAACCCAGCTTCCCTGAAACCGGTCCTCCTCCTTCAGCTTGAGTTTTGGGCCAACCTTGCTCCTGTCTGAGCTTGAGAGGGAAGTTCAATGCACCAAACCCATAATACGTATGAAAAAAACAAACGTGAAGAAGGGTTTGCAAGTCACTATGCCACAGATCCATCAACCGAAACATGGCTAGTCAGGTCAAAATTGGAAGCAGGGACCAGACGTCGCCAATATCTCGGTGCAGCAGTTGCCAACCTGCAGCCCACAGGACACAAAAGGGCGTCTGCAAAACTCTTCCACAATCACAAATGAGAAAATTAAAACTGAGGCCAAGCAAAAGGGCAAAATAGGGCATTACTTGAACAGTCTGTTTTCAGACAGTATTCTCATCCTGAGCCACAGGGTTCAGCAGATGTTCTCCTACAAAGCCTGGGAGATCCACCATCCTCTCTGCCACCCTATGTGGGAGAAGACTTTCTCCACCTGCCTAAGGATGGGGAAGAAGCGATGGACACCCAACAAGGCTGAGCCAGCACAGGCAGACTGTCCAGAAGCGGTGTGTTGGACCACCATGTCTCCAAGCCATGAGGTTTTTAGCAGGAGAAAGACAGCGAGTTCACACTCGCTCCACACTCTGGTCACCCACCACCAACTCTGTGTCACTTGTGAAGCTGTAAGCTTCATATTTCACGTGCCTGCCTGCTTCTCCTGGACCCCAAAAGCGATCGGGAGACTCCTCGGCTCTATCAGCTGGCAAAGATAAAACATCACGTGGGTAACCTTTAGGAAAAGGCTAAAAATAAGGCAATGCCCCCAAGGTTCCCTTCTCTTTCCGCTCAGTGATTTAAGGACTCTCGTCTCACCCTGCAACGTGTCCCTTCTCCTGCTCCTCTGCGCTCTTCCAGCTGTCGGCTGTTGAAGGGAGTTTCTGAGCGATGCTCGAGGGAGGCTTCAGGGAAGCTTTGCCTGGATTCAAGGAAGTCTCCCACGAGAACCGCCACCGAGCTTTGTCCTCATGCGCTGGGACATGTCTGGGGACAGCCGCGCTCCCAAACGCGATGCAAACACAGTGCCCATCCCTTCCACACAAATAATAACCCTGGCAGCAAAAATCGAGCTATGTTAGGGTTGAGGTTTTTTTTCCTCATCCCCGGGCTGCTAGAAACGACTAATTTGCAACGGAGAAGCATTCGGATGTCATTGCGGTGAGGTCCATGCTGTTATCTGGCAAGGAAAACCGCTCTGGCTTGGCTTCCCAACAAGACAAACTGGCATTTTGTCATGGCTTGAGCCAGGCTTCAAGGAGACCGGGGCAGCCGGTGAGCTCAGGTGGGGATGTGAGCTGGTGCCTTTTCCCTCGCTCTGCTTCCAGCCTGGAGAATTAAGCTTTTGACTGCCTCGGATGTGATGCCAGCTCCTATTAAAACAGCGCCTTACCCCGATGAAAGGTCAAAGCCTTCCCTCCTCCTTCCCTAGGCTGTCACAAATATCACCCAGACGGACAACGTCCCCTCCGGGAGGGGAACGTGCAACTCCACAGTCTCCCCCGCCGCTGCTCTCGTGACAGCTCCTGTCGGGAGCGAGGGCAGGAAAGGCAGGGCCAGCAGCAGGAGCGGGCAGCGCAGGCAGCCGCCAGCACAGCCGGCTTCCTTCCAGGCTGTTAGACTGATCCTTCTCCAAGCAGGAAAGTGTCACAACACAAAGGAGACGATGTGACAGATGGGGAGGGGACCGGCAGCGCCTGCAACCGGCGAGGCAGACGTACCGAAGCCGGCCGCCCTGCACTCACACCGCACGGCAGCTTCCCCTTCAGCTGCCGCTGGCAGCTCTCCTCCTAACCGCGGCCGGATGGAAGCAGATGTGGCATGAGAGAGCCTGTACGAGAGCACGGAGAGGTTAAAACAAGGAAAAAAAAAAAAAAAAGCACACAGCAGCTGCTCCAGCACACAACAGCGACGAGGCTGTTCTACCGCAGCAAAGATGTTTGCATCCTAAATAACTCGGCGCAGCCCTGCCTGCTCACCGGCGTGCTGGGAAAGACCCGTCCCTGGGGGAGGACGGTGCCGCTAGCAAGATCCGAGCGCTGCAGCTCACCGAGCGTCGTTTGTCGCCATCAGCTGAACGCACCTCCCAGATGTTGCTACAAAAGGCAGGGAAGAAACCAAATCGTTTCGCCCTGCTCAATACCCTGGCAGTGCAGGTACGCCCCAACACCCAGGGAGAGATCGAAGCTGTGGGAGAACAGTGCATCTCTGAGCGGAGAGAGGAAAAAAAGCCTCAAAACCAACAAAAATAACCCTACACTGTGCTTCAAAAGCCCTTATTAACCAGTCCTGAGAAATCCTGCCGTTCCTGCGCTGCTAGATAACTACTCCCAGAGAACTGCGCTGCAAATGAGAAAGACAACCCAGTCATCAGCTCTGCTAAACAAACAGCCAAGACTATTTCTGCTTATGCTGCTTTTAGCCCGTCAAATTAATTTTTCACATCCCCTGAAAGCACGTACGGTGCCTTCCCCAGGCTGTGTGGTGGGGAGGCTGCTAATAAGGACGGAGCTGACTGCAGGCTCCCCAGCTGCTGCATCCCTCCTCCATCCTTTTTACGGCAGCGGGCAGGAATAACTGGCAGCCTGCGGAGGGGCTGGTGGCTCATAAAAGGGACTAACGACACTGGCAAGCGGAGCGCGGACAGATGCTGCGGCGCTTCCCTGCAAGCTCTGCCAGGACATCCCATCCTGCCGGCCCACGGATGGAGAACATCCATCTGGCCCTGCAGATCTTGCTGCTTCAAGCCCTCACCGTCCTCATGGGCAAGAGGGTGATTTCGAACCGCCCGAGCGCAGTTCTGCCCGAGCATCGCCACACCAGCTCGTATCCTGACCCAGGCTGATGCCAGAAGCGGATCAGCTGCCGACACGAGCGTTCTTTGACTCTCGAGCGTTTGCAGAGGCAGGAAGAGGCATGTATTTGGAAGGAAGCAACATCTGGGGAAAGGGGAACCAAAGACAAAAAAAAAATCTTACAGATGTATTCGAGTCATTAAACAAACACCTACAGATCAAAGAGCACAGGGCAAAGGTTGCAAACTCATATGGCAAAGGCAAGCAGAGGTGGCGACGAGAGCAGGCACGAAAGGCCAAGGGGGGCATCTGTGGAAACTTTACTACTTACAGATTTTGTGTTTTCCTTTGATGGGAAACTTCACAACCATCTCCTGGGGATTAGTGCAGATAAAGACAAATGGAGACTCGGACTCCTGGCTCAGATCCGGATACTGCGAAACACAGAGACACACACAAAACAGAGTCAGAGCGACGGCCACGGGTGTGAAAAGAGCTCGGCGGTCAGAGGTAGAGAAATAGTTACTTAAGAGATGGGTTATATCTGGGCTGAAGCAGCTCAGACTAAACCAGTTGGAGAGCTTTTAATGGAAAAAAAAACCAAACCCAACACACAAAACAAACCCCAAAACAATTGCAGGTTTGGGTCTTAATCAGTGAGCCCCTCGCTAAGCCTCTTCTCATCGTGCCTCTGTCAGAGCACGCTCCCTTTTCGGATCTGCTCACCAAGCTGCTTCCCTGCGTGCTCCCTAACCCTTTTCAGCCCCCTTTAGCACCGACCTGTGTTTGGCCACCTAAAAGGTATTTCACACTTGGCTTAAGCCCATCTTCAGCTCTAAACCTCAACTGAAACAGCCTGGCCAACCCAACAAGAGGATGACCACCAGAAGGGTGGCCACCTCTTCTGAAGCAGATGTCCCAGATACGTCCCCACCTCCTCCCCACAAAGCTCAGCCCAAACACAAGGGCTCTGGGATTTGGAGAGTGCGCACCATCCCGCTGTGGGACGCGCAGCCCTTGAGATTCGTCTGCATCTAAAGGGTGAGTTGTAGAAAAAAACGCTTGCAACATGCCAGGTCGATGGCTCGGAGAAGCTGGCCTGCTCTGTGCAGGGCTGGCTCCGCGCACGGAGCGATTTCATTGCAATGAAGACATGGGGGAATTTTATAGGCAGACTATAAACAGATTGTTTCTCTCATTGACCATGGGGGAAAAACACTCAGCGAGGGAAGCGCACTGAAGTCCTGTCTGGATGCAGCTCAGCCTCACTGCTGTTCAGAAATGAAACGCAAAACAGTAATAAAAAAAATGTATACACCAACCATCACTTCAGATTTTCCATTAGCTGCAGACCTTGCGTTGACAGGCACAGAGGCGAGGGCATGCCACGAAGGTGCTCCAGCCCAGGAAACCTGGTCAAACAGCCTGCGGAAGCGGTTTTCCTTCCATGGGAAAACTGCCTTCTCTTTTTTTTCTTTTGCTCCCCTGCCTTCCTCGAGCAGATCCATCAAGGCTGCTGTAGGGGACAGGATGCCAGAGCAGATGGAGCAGCGTGTCCTGGCAAATCCCCCATTTGTTACTAACAAATGACTCCTAGGCTGAGTGTTTGAAAAGCTCTCGCTGACCTGCCAAGATGAGTTTGGATTTGCCCTGGAACAGCTGGGCACGGAGAGGGGAGCAGGGAGCAACCCGCACTCCCTGCGCTGTAGCGGGGTTTGGCAGCGTTGCCAGCGGTTAGGGGAGATTTACGGAAGCCTGACACTGGGATTGGATCAACCGGGGAAAACATTTCCAGCCCTTCTCATTTTACAACAGCGTGTAAGAGCTCTTCACTGAGCAAGAGAGAGAGATGTACATGCACTTAGCTGCTCTGTACAACACCCGCACTGGGTGAGAAAGAGCTGCACTGATCTGCATCGCACGCGGATGTCCTGCTGTACCGATCTGGGGTTGGACAGGTTTCTCTCTCTTTCTTTTTTTTCTTTTTTTTTTTCATTTTTGGCTGAGCCACGTTACTTGACTTGCTTCCACCGCTCCATGCCGATGCCAAGGATTTTCATTTCCCATCTGCAGGGAAGGAGGATCTTGGAAGGTTAGAAAGAGCCAATGCGAATATCCCCGGCCAATGCCTGGTGAGTGCAAAATGCTGGCACCGCTTTATTGCTCTCGGCATCGCGCGGGTGACTGGTGGCCCCTCCACAGCCAGAGGACCCGACTTAACCAGCAGCTCCCACGCTGGCACGGCCTCCGAAGGCCACACCATAAAGCCGTGGGGCGTAAGTCACCCTCCAGATCTGGTCACAGAGGTGGTCCACCCCGCTCCGCTACATGTGGTTCAGCCAGTGGCTTCTTCAGCCAGGTTGTGTGTCTGGGACCAGAGTGCCATACAGATCCTGCTGCCCTGAGTGCAGCTGCTTCCCAAATCTCCTCAGCCACCATCTCCTAGGTGGACCTGGACATCGTCGTGTGTCTCTTCACGCACCTTACAGGCCCTCACCCAGGTATCGGCAGCGAAAGCACTAGCCAGGCTGGTTTCACGTGAAACCAGGATCAAACCTTCAGCTCCAAAAGCTTCCAGCTCAATCCAATCCCAAGGCCAAGGCGGATGCCACAGCTGCGACCTGGGTTTACGCTTCCACGCCGCAGCCTTTCATCTTCGCTCCCAGGGTACGTTTCTGTACGTGTGCCAAATCTGTCCGCGTCCTGCAGTTTAAAAGCCTCGGTCCTTCCTCTGGCATCTCACTCCCAAGAGGCAGGGAAGGAGCCCCTCCTCGAGCAGAGCTGCTACATTTAAGGCTTCCCATTGTACCTATCCCGGAAACCTCTTATCCCATCCTGGGGAACAACAAAAGCAGAATATTCCTGCCTACCAGAGCTGAGGAAAACGCCGTAACCCTTTCCTCTGCCCTAGAGACTCCCAGGTGGAAAAGATGGGGCTGAGCCAACTCAGCCAGGCCAGGCTCCACTCTTCCCCCAGTCCCTTCTGCAAGTTGATTCAACTCGTTTCACCCTGCAGAAATTTAGGGAAGTTTTGGGCAAAGTCAGTTTTCTATCATCGGGTTAATGGGCTGAACTGCTCAAAGAAGGGTCCGGTGGAGCATGTGAGCGGCTGGAGCACATGGCTGAGGACTGGTAGGAACTGAGACTCCTCTTGGAGAGCAGCAAGAGGTTAGATGTGCCCGCTGCGTCTCTTGAAACCACTGCCTGCAAACTGAACAGAGACACAGCCAGATACGCTTTTGCCACACGATCCCTAGGACCAGGAGCACAGCCTCTCTCCAGTGCTGCCAATATTTAACCTGCTTAGAAACCACCTCCGTGGACCTCATTCCTCGAGGTCGCTGGAACTGTTACTATTCCTACCCAAAATCTCTCCCTGTTGCTATTCAGTCCCCTAAAGAGCGCTCGTTCTTGACATCACGCATGATCGCCACGAGCAGCGTCGCCTGAAGACACCTACCGACTGTATCTACGCTCTCGTCATCAAGGATCGAGACAGACAGCGTGGCCGAACGGCAGCGTTCCTCCACCTCTATGGCTTAGGACATCGTACCGACCTGCCCTGCACGGAAGACGCCTCTCCTACTGGCAACGACTCAGCTGACTTACACCCTCAGAGGAGACGCTGCCACCAAGACATCAAACACATTTGTCTCCGCTACGTTTTCCAAAGCTGCCCAAGTGTCTTAACAAGTAAAAAACCCTCACTTCTCAACGTTTCTGCTGTAAGAGGTCAGTCAAGTCACTCTACAATCTGCGATGCACTAAGTTTTGGAGACGGAGAACAAATTTACTCCCAAGTACTACACTCCACAGACAGCAGCCACTGCTCAGCAGCACATCAGCAAATCTGAGACTTGTAGGAAAAGGAAAACTCCAGAAGCCATGTCTAGCGTGCCAGAGAGAGAAGACAGAGCATAACCCCAGTAAAGAGGATTTGCAACAGCAATTTTTTAAACAAAAGGTCCATTTGGAGGGAAATCACACTCCCTCTCTACAAAAGACCAAGAATCAAACCCAGCCAGGAGTCTGATGGGGGATGTTCCTCCCTAATTTTAACGGCACTCATCATTATAATCTTGAGGGTATAAATAAGACGGGTGCCAGCACTCCAGGCTTTGACATCGCCTCCAGCGGGAAGCAGCTCAGCATTTAGAAGGTGGCTAAAAAGGCCCCCTACAACAAATGAGGTCCAGAGGCCAGGTTGTCTGTCAAGAAGGAAAAAACTCACCACCCTCCTCCAATCCTGCAGATGAGCAGAAAAACTCAAAAGAGGGGGGTTATGCAATGTAACTACAGTGTAAAAAAAATAAAAATGATTCAGCCTCCTTTCAGACCTTCTGCCATCTCGTAGCAGGCTTGCAACGAGGCAGTCGGGAGGACGGTGGGCTCCGTGGGCTGCGAACAGCCGGCACGGCTTACCAACTGCTGCTCCAGCCCACTGCTTCGCGCAGTCGAAAACCCCACGTACGTTCTCCATATACTGGCGTCCGCGCAACCACCACCCTCCTTGCTCATCTCATCTCTGCAGTTGTACCGGTCGGGCTTCAATTACTGCTAACAGGTTTGCAAGATCCTAGCTGTGAAGAGATTAGCAGGGGGGAAGGAAAAAAAGCAGATCTCAAGGCAGCTTAACACACGCAGAAAGAGCTCAAGGTTAAACGTACAAGCTGGAAAAGAGCTCAGCGCTGGGCTCCTCCAAAAACCAGCCACCAGATTTGCCTTCTCGCTGGAGCCGGCGCTTTGAAGATACATTAAGTGGCTATCAGATGTCCCCAACAGCCACCCCAATCAAGCTGCAAGCAGGGATAATTGCTAATGAATGTTCCCTACACTTTGTTTTCACCATCCCTCATCTCCCATCACCAGCTTGTCACCACCAGAAATAGCAGCAGGGCTGCCCAACCTCCCCGCTCCGCAGCCCACAGTAAAAGAGCAAAGGAGGAGGACAAGCCAGCTCGGAGCCAGCAGAGGCACAAACCCACCTTCTCTGACATTTGAGGGAGGGGAAAAAAAAAATCCTACTAATTTCCCCCTCCCCTGCCCCCAATCTGTTAAAGTAAATATTTTTTTGCCTGATTTAGGTAAAGCCTGCAGCGGGATGCAGGGGCAGTGCAGGCATTGCTGGCAACAACACGGGGTTCGGCACCCTTAGCCCAGATCCAGTTTTGGCAGGGGAAAACAAAAGCCATGGAGAAGGGCTGTCCCAAGCCCCTCGATTTCTTCACCCTTCCCCGATAGGCTGCATTCGCTTGAACGCGAGCACCGTGAACTGAAGGCAGGGGAATCGAAAGAGCCGAAGGAAAATGTGCCGGGGGGAAGTGCCAAACCATCGCTAACGAGATGAGCTCTGCTCCGGTGCATCCGAGGAAGGAACAAAGGCACCGCGTGCAACAGAGCGGCAGCTCCGTGCAGCACAAAGCCAAAATGCTCCCCGGCAGCTTCATTAGCGACCATTCAAGAGCATCTTTCGCTCTCATTAAGGTCTCTGGACACAAAAGGAGACAAGCAAACACGGTGCACGAGACCGAACGCTAACACTGGGTGGGAATAGCATTTTTACACGAGCTGGCCTACAGAGCCCCGCAATGCAGCCTGAGTTCTCCTCCGCTCTTCTTGCCCATGGAGCGTGCGAGCGCGCGGCCCCAGCACATATCTCTGTTAGCCAGAGCGCGGCGGAGAATTGCACGCTGGAACCTGTAGTCCTTCAGCGGGCCGCTGCCATCCTCTCCATCTTACAGCTGCCGGTGGGTGGCCTCGGGGCACTGGCACCGAACGGTGAGGAGGTGGTTGAGATGTTCTGCAAGGTTAATAATGGAAAGGGTTGAATCATTTTCCTGGCGTGCCTCCTCGGTGAACAACAGGGGAAATACAGCTCACTCTGCCAGGCAGCGCCAGGCCAGGACACCAGCTCCAGCCTTCATTTCCCCTCTGCTCTCTAAGAGCTTCAAAATAAAAGAAGCTGAGCTGGAAAGCAAAGCTGTCTGGAAAGAATAAAAGCAAGCAGAGCCCATGTGTTGGCAAGAGAGCTCACCGTAAAATGCATTCAAAGGGGGGGGAAAAAAAAAAAAAAGAAAAGAAAAAAAGTCATCTTGGCAGAGACGGCGTCCCCTCCGAAAGAGCAGAGCTGCTGTAATCAGCAGCAGCAATAAATCAGCTTTCCTCGGCAGGCAAAAACACGCACTGGGCTCTTCCCCGGGCGTTACAAGAAGCCCCTTGGCCACGTGCAGGGGAGAGGAGCGGGATGCGAGGCATCCCCCCGGGAGCCGGGCGCAGCTTCCTTCACCCCGTTTTCTCAGTGATTTGTGGGAAAGGCGGATCCGCTCTTCTTTCACACCTCATAAGCTTCATAGCTGTCAGACTAACGTAACAGGTAATTAACCACTAAACAGCCATTTTTTTCCTCTTCTCCGGAGGGAAATTGCTCGCCATCCAGCTAGAAAATGTTTCTTTAGTGGTTTACAAAGGGGAAAAGAAAGTCGGGAGTTTCTGGCGAGCGACGGGGGTGCCGCAGCCAAAGAGGTGCATTTGCAATGCCTGCAACACAGACATATGGATGCAGGAGAAATGGAGCTCTCAAAAATGAGAGGGATGATGCTTATCCAGTTATGGGTGCTGCAAACTCCCCTGATACCAGTTCGGGCACCACCAGCAACAACCCCAGTTCCTGCCCACGGACATCCCGCGGAGCTGCCCGGGTACAGCTGCAGCCAAAACTGATCCAGCGCTTGAAGCTCAGTTATTGGCTCTGTGGTCCATCTGCAGGTAGGAGTTATTTAATATCAAGAGGAAAACAAAAAAAAATTCCAACCCGTCTCACAGTCTGCACGACCAGCCTTCAAAAACTGCTGTGCTCAAGCAGCATCCGTCCTTGTCATTTTTCCAAGGAGAGTGGTGTTGAAGCATCGTTTCCCCATCTGTTGTTCTGACAGTGGTAGTCTCCATCATCTCTTTACAAGGATATTCATTTTTGGGGATCATCTAGCCAATGTCCCAACCCAGCCTTCACCCCGAAGTGCTCCAGGGCACAAAGGTGACACTCGACTGGCAACAGAAGCCTGAGCCAGGAGATTCAGGTTTGCCACTGCTTTGTGTCACCTTCTCCTGACTCAGACCTCCAGTTCTGGAAAGAGGTTGCAGAGCATCAAACGCTTCGCTTTGAGGTTCGATCTCCCTCATGATATGGTCTTAAATCAAATTTTCAACTTTGAGCATCATCTTTTAAGGATCCCGTTCCCTCTGCCTTAGCACAGGCCAAGCAGGCTGTTGGCCCTTGAAAAACATAACATTTTCCTAAACAGAAACCCCAAAGCAGATCCAACTTTCTAGAAATGCCAAATTTTCTAGCCCGAGGCAGAAACATCCAGTACTGCAGCCTTGTGAACGTGCACCCCAGGAATTCTACACGCTGCCCTTGGCTACAGAGGACCACATGGATGCAAAGGAGCCACTCTGCGGAGGCTAGGTTAGAAAAGGGATAAACACCGATGTTCAAATCAACAGAACGGGCAAAAAGGAAAAAAAAAAAAAGCAGGATCGCAAAGAAACACAAACAAAAGCCGGCAGCCAAAGTTTTGTTTGAAAGCCTGTCAGGTCTAGACTGCAACGTGTGAGGAAGGAACAGCTCGAAACCACAGCTGCTAATGGTTATGGATTTGGCAATCAAAATGTCTTTGTTAAAAAAAAAAAAAAAAAAAAAAAAGTTAACTGCCTTACTATTGAGGTTACAAACCGCAGCCTTGATGCATTGTTGCAGTCAACATCCTCCCTGCTGTTTTTGAGAGCTTACATCTGCTGCTGGCAGATCATGTGCTGGCATAGGCTCCCTTCGCAAGGATGCGCAAGGAATTTTGCTAGCCTGCCTTCCTTTCCCCTTCTTCCCACAAGGATGCCTGTCAGTCCCTGTTCTGCCCCTCGCACGCTTAGCTGGTACGCAACCGGATCCAGGCACGGCAGGCTGGGATCGCCGTGGGATCCTTCCCCCGGCCAGTCGGATCCATCCGGTGGGTGTTCTCCGCCTCCCAGCCTCGAGCCCGGCTCTCGTCGTGTTCTTACACCACAAGCTGTACTTTGATTCAAAGGGCAGGGGAAGCAATTGAAACGTAATAAGTAATAACAGGACTTTGAAATGTAGATTTAATATTCAAACTTGTGCTGGTACGCTCAGATTTTAAAACGCTGAGCAGTCTGCCAGGGCTCCAGTCCGCAGGGAGACCTGGAGGACTCAGCGGTGCTGGCAAACACCGGACACGCTGCACGCCCCCCTGCTCTCCCTGAACCGGCGTCACAGGACCTACATCCACCAACACCCTTGTGCAGCTCAAATCCCAGCCTGAGAAAACACCCGCCCATGGTAAACCCTACAAGCAGCACGAGAAGGGCTTGAGATGTTTATAGAGTGCCTGACGACCATCAGGGGAAACTGGGTGGACTTGGAAAAATACTCGTTACCGTACTAGGCTCTGCTGAAAGAGCCATTTTCATCCTCCTGTGCCAAGGGATGGCAGAGGCAGGGCTAACCTCAGCTGCAATGCAGCCCTGCCGCCCGCGCTGTTGGATGAAAGCTGGCGAGGAGGAGGAAAGAGGCAACGGGGAGGAGGAGACGAGGGGAAACCAGGGCACCTGTTTCTGGCTCAAGCGGCTCACAGCGCCTGCACCCTGCTAGATACAGTCAGACAGCTTCAATCAGCTTCATAAAGTCCTTTTGTAAGTCAGAGCTGCAAAGCAAAGGGGTAAAAATGGCGCAGCAGGTGATGGAGATCAGCTGAACTTTGGAAAAAAAAACCAAACAACTAACTCTGGTGAACACAGCCCTGCGCAGATAAAGCATCCACGTCCCTGCCCTGGTTTACTTCGGCAGCCACCACTCCCCACGCTGACCCTTGCTGCTACTCCCCGAGGAGGCGTGACGCCGGCGGCTGCTTCCAGCTATTGATTCAATCCCACCAACGTGATGGGATTTCTCACGGCCCAACGCACGGCAGAACCAGGATATGCCATCTGAGCGACCCGTCTGTTCGGGGTTATGAAACTGATGACACACCAAAGAAAACTTAAGCAAGCATAGTCCTCGGGCACTCGTACATCTGCCACGGTGGTTCTATTCTGTAGCTGCCAGCTCCCCCCGTCATTTGGGGTCACCACCTAAATGGTGGTCATGTCTCAACCTGGTGGAGTTACAACCGGACGATGGGGACGTGGGGCACCTGAGCAGCAGCCAGGCTCGAGGTCAATTTTATCTAACCCTTGGGTTTCAGGATTAAATAAAAGCCAAACACCAAGAAGGCAGCAAGTATCAGTGACCACATCTGAAAGAAGGAAAAAAAAAAAAAATCCCAGATTGCTGACTAGTTTGCTGAAATGGTAGCAGAGGCTAAGTCCATAGTCATCATTAATTAAGTCATATGCTTCAGCCTTGGCTTCGTTTTTTCCCTAGGGTCTAGGAAACCAGAGGAGAGGGCAAGCTAGCCTCTATCATTCGATTTCTTTGGCATGTTAATGCATTCCTAAATTAATCATCATCAAGTGACAATCTCTCCTTCATCTTAACAGACTGAGCAGTGGCCTCAGTAAACCTGCTGGCTTATGCAAGGCAGCTGGAGCCTTAGAAGAGTCTCTGATGAAAACCAAAGCCCTTCACATAAGGAAAAACTCCCCCATCTCTTACCGTCTCTAATCCAAACCAGCTGCAGGCCTGCTCTGCTCCCAGAACCACGAACCTGGGGCAGGGGGGGGCTTTATGCGGTGAGAAACCAAAGAGATGCATCACCCGCAGGTCCCTGCAAGCCAGACTAATGCCTAATACCACCTGATCTGGCATCAGGCTACGACGCGAAAGACAAATTCAGCTTAGGAGAACTCAGGGACCTGTAAAGTTCAAAGGCCTTTCGTCGGCTGCAATCATTAACAGCCACCTAGATTGCTGCAGAAGGAAGTATATCTGATCTAGCCTTCAAAACGCTGCTAAAAAAATCATTCGTTGATAGAGGTGCAATAACTAAGCCTCAGGAACGAGAAGGCAAATATCCCATTGGTGGGGGGTGAGCGAGGGCGCCAGGACAGCCACAGCGCCGCACGAACAAGCATTTGTCTTGCTTGGAGCCTACACTAGGAAACCTTTACTTTAGGGAGAAGGTCCTCGTAAAAAGTCTCTACGTATTTATGCTGTTCTGCGAAGTACACGTCAATGTATATGTTTGTGGTTTTCCCTCTCATTAACTTTTTTCTTAGGAAAATATTACCAGCAGGCTATTGTTCCTTTATTTGGAGATAATCTAAACAGACACCTTCTGGAGTCTAAACATAGAAAATTTCTACCCTTCTTCTTCACTCCTGTTTGAGAATTTAAAGCCAGTCCTGTACGCTTGGCGCTCAACTCTCTTCTTTTTTTTTTTTGCTGTTATTTTCACCGGGGAGGGAAGAAGAGGGCAAGAGATTAAACACAAGTTTCCTGAGAGGGAAAGATGGAGCTTGTTTAAATGACAGTTGCAATCTCATGGCACAAAAATAGCTTAGACGTGTTCCCCTGTGCAGATTTAGGACACTAAGTGATCACCTAGAAATGAAAAATAAACACTTTACTCCCATCAAACATAATTACCCAATATTTCAACCCGAGATAATAGCTACATCTAGATATCGGCATGTGTGTGCACTTGCATCCAAAGTAAGTCCAAACACACCTATCAACTACTAAAATAACAGCAGCGGAAATGTTCTTTTTCCAGTTAAAGTAATAGCCTCTTGGATCAAAGTCATTAGCAAAATGAACATGGACTTCAGAGCACATTAAAACGGCATAAATGTAAATAGTTCCCTCCTTGCTTTAGACTCTTGCCAAGCCCTGCCTGCACCATCCCATGTTTCCCCAGCGAGCGCTGCTGAAGTCACCGACACCTCACACAGGAAAAGAAAGGCAGCTCCATGCTCTGCTCAAGGTGTCGGTGACGTCAGCCCCAGAGCAAGGAAAAGCCGCCGTCAACATTCAGATCTCAATGGGAGGAAAAAAAGTTTCCAGGTCACCTCTAGTGCCGAAAAGCCTAACAAAGGGATCATTCTGGTCTCGACCAAGGCTTTTTGGGTGGCTGCCACGAAGAGAAGGAAATGAGCCCAGAACACGCTCCGAGGAGGTGTAAGATGTGCAAAGCTCAACTGGAAATACTGAGATGTAAGAGCCACGCGGAGGGATCTCCTGGCACCAGCCAACCACCCGCCCTCAGCAGGGCCGAATTCAGAAAGCAGTTTTTGCTTCAGTCCTCTGCGAACAAAGAGGGTGACGCTTGGTACCTGGAGTGGGCTTTCCTACCTGATAGTAAACTTCTGCTCCTAGAGCAGCTTTGATCCAAAGATCACAGCTTTGAGCAGTAAAATTAGGTGTATGTAACCTCTGACGGGGAAGGATTGCTTTATTGTCCACGTGGGAGAGAGACCCAGAGGAATGGATTTAACTAGTTCATGCGATAAGTAGCACAACCGGGATTAGGACAACATCATCTGACGTGACGCTGATTTTAATCACAAGGACATCTCTGCTCTGCTCTTCCTCTGCTCCCTGTCAGCTACTGCACACAAGATCCCTGTTCTGTCATCACTTCTCACGCGGCCCTGAAGATCTGCAAACCACTTCAACGACGTCAATCGCTCTTCAAATACTGTACGTAGGGCAGAGCCGCAAGACTGACCCCTCTGAAGGGGTTACGCAAGGCCAGGCTTACACATCCCGTAATAATGCAGACAACCAACCAGTTCCTAATAATAAAGCAAGCTCTCAGGGCAGAGACTTGGTCTGAGTCTGCTGATATAGCATCCAGCAAAACGGGGCATCATTGCTCGGTTTTGGTTTTTTCTGAGTACAAGCGTAAAAAAAAAATAATAAAAAATTAAATGAGGATAATGATAGAAAAATACCAGCGGGGTGCCACTAACGTCTTCATTAGCAACCTGAGAGAGGATGCAAACAGCAAGGAAATTAAATCTGCAGACGGTACTAAATAGGGAGTGAGTGACAGCATCAAAAGGCCTGAGAAATAATAAAAAAGTCACAGGAGGGACAGAGCACAGGAAGAGTCTCCCTTGCCTATGGAAAAGAATGGTCACAAGAGTCAAAACAAACTTCCGTGGCTGCTGAAAAAGGCAGGGCCACCATCAAAAGACAATGAGCAAGACAAGGAACTGTTTAATCTTTGGGTGGTGGGTATAATCTGCAAACGTGGCTTGCCCTGCGCTTGTGAAATGATTTCTACCAGAAAACGCGGAAGCTTCGAATAAGAGTTGGTGAGGAGGAGAGGTGTGAGTCAAAGCACAGTGCCTGAAAAGAGCTCCGCGGTGGCTTCGTCTCCGAGAGGTCTCTGCTGCTGCATCATGTTAACTTACTTGCAGATCTTTAGAAAATCCTCAATGTTTTTTTGCATGCCGTAAGTGGCGAACACACATTGCCTCCCCCTGAAGTGAGGAGGAGTCTTTGTACGCCAAGAAACGGCTGGATTACACTGCTGACAAGTGGCTTTGGTGCTGGTTGCTGATGAACCTGGGCTGAATCATCAGCGTGAGCAACAGGGATTTCCTACTCCCAGTGAGATCCAACTCTGATTTCTGAGCTGGCGCTGCACGCTTTTTTATCTTGTTAGCATTCACGATTAATTTAATCTCAGCTTCCTTCAGATGCGCTTGCTGCTCATGATAGTCCACAAACACACACATTTCCTCATAAACCAACTTCAGGAGGACACCCAGATCTCTGAATTCAATCTTATAAGCGAGGGAAATGAACGCTGCATAAAGCGACCCTGGGGAAAAAATGGACCGCTGTAAAAAGGCAACAAATTAGGAATTATAAATAGCTAGCAATTTGGGAGCAGCAAAAAGCACGTGAGATATATACCTGCACGTGCCATGGCATCGTGGCATTGAGAAGGGAGGTAAATCTCTCACCTACAGGTCTGGAAAATGCTACTCTTCCTCCAGCGTCTCTGTGGCCAAGCAGGGCCAGCAAAATGGGAAGAATTTGTAGAGAGCATAGCTAATTGTGAAACTCCTCTATGGGAAGATTAAAAGCTCGTTACCTACAGCGCAATTTCCAGATTGTAAGCAGCTGTCACAGCCATTTTACCAATGCCTGAAGAACATATCCACAAAGAGGAATTGTTAGGGAGAGAAAAGTACTCGTGAGAGACCAAGACATGTTTTTTTCACCAAGAAGGACCAGATTCTCCATTTAACCAAAATATAAACCAGTGGATGCTACAGGGAAAAAAAACCCAAACAAACCCAACCCTACACTGGCCCCAGTGTCCTTTCCTCTTCCCTCTCCTGAGGCTCGCTCCCATACAAGGCCAAATACTCCTGCAGATTTCATTGCATTCCAATCCCAAAGCTCCCTCTGCTGCTCGTATTCCAACCTCTCCCCATTCCACCCATGACTGAGAAGAGACACAATCTCATCAGAAATAGTCTCCCCACCTCTATAGAGTTTCCAGGCATTTCTCTCTGCTAAAAAACTTGACAGGGTTTGGGAAATCCAGAAGAGCACTTCATGAGCTGCTGATGCCTCTCCAACTCTTTATGGCAAGAAGATGCCCAGTCTGGTGTGTCCTCCTCCTTCGCCCCAAGGAATCCATTTATTCCATCTCACAAGACGGTCTTGGTTCACTGTCAAGCCCTACATAGTCTGGTGATTCCCATCAGACCAAACCTGACCTGTACAAGGGACAGTGGAGTGACTAGACATGAAACGGTATCGGGAACAGCCGTGCTGTGCTTGGCACTAAGCGCAGGCTTTCTAAGTTAATAAAACGCACCGCCGCTCCAGATTTGGGGCATGGAGTCAGTCACGGCATCACAGACTCAGACCTTGGGAGGTCTCTAGTCCAACTTCCCGATCAAAGCAAGGTCAACTCTGAATTCAGGCGAGTTTGCTCATGGCTTTGTCCTGCCAGGTCTTGAAAATCTTCACAGGTGGAGACTGCACACCCCCTGGGCAGCACCTGCTCCAGTGCCCAACTGTCCTCACGGGGAATTTGTTTTCTTAAGTCACATCAAACTTCCCCTTTCAATTTATGACCCTTTGTCATGGTTTCAACTGAGATAGAGTTAATTTACTTTCCTGTAGCTGGTATAGTGCTTTGTTTTGGATTTAGGAGAACAATATTGATAACACACTGATGTTTTTAGTTGTTGCTGGGTAGTTGTAGCATCTACACTAAGTCAAGGACTTTTCAGCTTCTCACGCTCTGCCTGGTGCAGAAGCTGGGAGAGCACAGCCAGGACAGCTGAACCAGGCTGGCCAAAGGGATATTCCCTGCCATGGAACGTCGTGCTCCGGATATAACTGGGGAAGCCAGCTGGGTGATGGGATCGCTGCTTGGAAACAGACTGGGCATCGGGTTGGCTTTGTTTTCCTTTTGCATGTGGTCAAGCAATTGCATTTGTGCATCACATGTTACTGTTATTATTATCATCACCATCACCACCTTCCTCTGTTATCCTATTAAACTGCCTTTATCTCAACCCACGAGGGTTTTTTTCCTTCTCCCTTGGGAGAGGAGGGGTGAGCGAGTGGCCGCCTGGTGCTCAGCTGCCAGCTGGGGTTAAACCATGACACCCTTGTCTCTCATCCTCCTGCCATGTACATCAGCAAAGAGCCTGGCTCTGTCTCTCTAGACTTTCACCTTTCTCCAGTTATCAAGGTCCTCTCCTGGTCTCCATTACCTTTCCAAGGTAGGGGTGGCCTCAGAAAGACATCTGCCAACTCTCTCAGCACATCTGGATGCACACCATCAGCACCCATGGACTCGTACGGGTTGAGATTTCTCCAGAGATTCCTGCTGCAATCCTCCTTCACTATAGGTGGTCCCCCTCCACCTTGAACCCTGCCTCTAGGCACGAGATCTCTGGGAGATCTTGTTGGTGAAGCCTGAGGTGAAGATGATCTCAATACTTCAACCTTACCTGTGTCCCTGGTCTCCAAATCACCTGCCTCATTCAGAAAAAGGCCACTTAAATGTCCTTTGACTCCCTTGGGAGTCTTAATCCAGTGTAATCTCCAGCTGTCCCTCCTTCCCTGCATGTAGGGGCTCTGGATGTCTTCTCTACAGGGTCTCCATGAAGACTCTGTGGCTCTCCTGTCCACCCTCCCTGGTGGAACTCCTTCTCCTGGTGAGCCGGTGCCCCAAGCAGAGCACAGCTCTCACCAGTGAGGCCACTGTGACCTCCAGCTCCAGGAAGAACCACCAGACAGTCCCAGCAGCTACAGACCAAGATGCCTCTGCTTGGGCCAAGCTACCCTCTCTTATACCAGAGCAGTTGATCCCGCTGGTACCACAGGGCCAGGGACAAGGTCCCACGGCACGTCACCACCACTGCTGCAGAGTTTTCCACATTTCCACGCTGTCTTGAGTTTCCAGGTCCCTTCAGGTCTTCTGCCACACAAATCGCCGCAATAACTGCAAAGTCTCCGCTGGCTGCGCTCAGGGAGTCGTTTGCTGCACTCCAAAAGCGGCCAAACAGGTACTTGACCCTTCCTCATCCAGAGTCCTCCATGAGGAAGGAGGGAAGCTCCTCCCCGGGAAGATCAGCACAGTTATACCCAGAGGTAGCAACAAAATCGCTGCTTGGCTGGGCAAAACTTGGAGCAACTATTTCTATTACAACCCCATGTTTCTTTAAGAGAAACAATCAGCGCTACAGAAGCCACATCCAGGTAAGATGTAAGCTCCTGAGTTTGCCAAATGAGGATGAAAACCAGAAATGCGTTGTAGGTTCCTGTCTTCCACAGTCCAGCACAGCCACAGCATCCCGGCGCACATCCACTCGTGCAGCAAGGGAAGCAACAGCTGCCACGAGCCCCTGCAGCACGGTCTCTCAAGCTAGCGTTGGTTTAATTAAACAGGCGTGAGTCCTTATTGAAAAGAGTTTCAGAGCACGTGAGAAACTAGTTTCAACCAAACTACCTCGCTGCCAGAGAGGCTGACGATGGATTTAGTCTATGTTATCCACCGCCGCTGAAGTGCATTTGCTCGGTACATTCGCTTTCTAGCCATACAAGACCGCGTAGTAGTTGTGTCTTCTCTCAACACAGTCTAAAAACTCCATTCAATGTCTCCTCTAGAGCATCTCACAGAGGCGAGTTACGCTACTTTAAAAGTTTACTGGCTAATACAAGCTCGGAAAGGTTTATTTGCTGTACTCACCTGCTCATTAAATTGCTCTTGCGATAAACAATCGGTCACGTCCACACAGCCTAGGAGGCAGCCGGAGGGATAATCATTTGGAAATTCCACATCTGCATTGAAAGAAATATCTCTTAAGGGGTCCCACATCCCCACACACATAACTGGGGTCTTTTAACCCCCAGGTACCTTTCCCTCCCACCACACACTTCTGCTTTTTGAGACACAAGAACACACACAGCAATTTTAACACCCTGTCGTTCTTTTTCCAGCTCAAGATCTTCACCATGACAGGACTAAGGCTGGCAGATTCAATTATATATACACCTTTCCCTGCCTAGCTTCAGACAGAGGAACATATAGTGCAGGAAGAGCTCCTGGCCCTGATGAGGGAGCAGACAATCCTGCTGTATGACATTTAAGCTGGGTGACGGGCAGAAACACCGCACAAAGAGGCGTGCTGCGCAGCCACCAGCATCCTCCTAACCACGTGAGAGAATAACATCTTCCCGAGAACCCGCAGCTTTTCAATCCTGATTTCCACGAGGTCAGAACACATGAAAAGCCTTTAACATCCCTGTAAACAGACTGAAGCACAAGCCACTTAAACACGCACGCAAGCACACACTCGATAGCTTGTTACTTGAGCCAAGAATAAACCGAAGTCCTTTGCTGTCAAAAGCTAGCACAGAAGTCAGGATGCAATTCACCAGTGTTTGCGCTTGGAGTATGTGACTAAAGGACAGAGTTAAAGTCTGCCACCATACTCATTCAGCTGATGAAATGCAGAAAGGATGAAGAGAATTTCAAGAACAGAAGGTTAAAAAGCAAAGCGGTAATAACTGCTCAGAAGAGAGGGCTTTCTGACACTGCTCATTACATGGCTCAATGTACCAAATAATACAAAGTTCCAAGGAGAGAAGTTCACCTTTCCGGAGCAGCATTCTGTAGGTGGTCTCCAGTTCAGAGATTTCCTGAGGGGAAGGTCTTTTAGCAGTAGCTGCAATCCATAACCGCCCTCTATGAGATGTGTACCAGGTCCTGCCCTCCACCCTAGAGAACAAAGGAGAATTTAGGACTTAAATTTCAGCAGAAATCACCCACACGGACAGATTTTTCAATCAAACGTTTCGCTATGCAATTCCTGCTGCTAAGCTTTGCCCTGACTATTTAAACTCAAGCGACGTGTCAGCACTACAGAGAAAAGCTGAGATGGGTAAGAAATAATGCCACAAGCAGCTCATGTCCTCGCTGCTTTAGAACAGCAGCAAAAAAGGCCATCAATCCCCTGCAAGTATGTTGGACAATCTGCTCGTACAATTCCCTTACAAGCTCAAAAAGTTACGCACAGTAAGCACGCAATCTAGGGAGCAATAACGGACCACGCATCTGTACGAAGCGGTCGTTAGCTGCAGCTCTCGGGGATCCGAGCGTGAGCGCTAGGCATCAATGCTGCAGCTGCCTCGGAGCGGCTGACAGCATCCCCAGACCACCTGGATGCAGAAGCCGGGCACATTAAGATTTACAGCATCTTTGGCTCGGGAAGTGAAAAAGCTTTGCTCTCTAAAATGAAAAATTCTGTGAAGGAAAGGGGGAAAAAAGGCTAAAGAAAACCCTTTGCCAGGGGTGCTGGGCTGAAGGAGCTTCTCTTTGTAACCTGTTTCCTAGCCCACAGGGGGAAGGTGGTGGCAAGGGGGGTGTGCCTGTGGTTGCCTTGGTTTTTTTAAACAAAGCCTGGTACCACTGTTGGCTTCTTTATGATGGACAAAAAGACCAGAAGAACATATTTCACATTTTAAGCTTATTTACCTTTCGAATTCCAGAAAGGTATGCCCTGACTAGCACGCAGAAATCTCAGCCTCTCTCTAAATGTACCCACTGTCAAGAAACCTGCACCTTCCAGGTTAGCTACTCTCACGAAAGACCGATTCATCAGGCTTCTCAAACCATCAGCACAGCGGATGAGACAGCACGGCTTCCAAACCCGGAGCTATCAGTAGCTATCAGTCACCGTACAAAGCGAGTCCACAGAGGTCCTCTGAGGAACACAACTTCCCATCTCACCTACGAAGCAAGAGCTGGCCAGGATACGTCCCGGTTCAGCCCATCCCTTTACCTTTTGATTCCTCTCACGAGCAAGGAAGCCCAAGGCTGGTGCATGCTGAGGCACCACCCATCATCTGAGATCTCCTGCAACTCTCGATCCTGAATCCGTAACCTGTTCCGCTCCGAGCCAGACTCGTTTCCAGCGTCCATGGAATGGATGGCTTTCCTGTGCGGGAGCAAACCAGTTTGGTCCACCCACTGCGGTGCGTTCAAAAGAAACAAGAAAAAGGTTAGCACCTTTCTAGGAAAAACGTATTTCAAGCGCAAATCTTATTTGAAGTCTTCCTTCATTTAAGGACAGAGGCGTTACTCTTATTGGGATCACCCTTCCTTCCTTGCAAGCTCGCTGTGCTTACACGCCATGCTTTGGCAGGAGAAAAAGCAAGGTTGTGCTCCACTCTGTGCGGCTCTTCCTTTCCATACATCACAGCTAAACTATGGATTTAAAGAACAAATCTACCTGCCGGTGTTTTGGAGCATTCACAGGAAGATACAATTTTCAAAGTATATTCACAACCATCAACACTCAAAACTGGGAATCATCCAACCTCCAAATACCTAGCACACACCAAGAACACCATGATTAAAGTGGAATTAGAAGGTAGAGGTGATGCCCTGTGGAAACTGGAAATTTGGCAGAAAAGGCTTCATAAGCGAACTGAAAAAGTGACACAACCTGAGGCTGGCTGTCAGAAATTCTTCCAAGTTCCTGAAAAGGAGGCAGGAGAGTAAAGCTCAGAGAAACCAAACGTACCAAGAGCAGGGAAGGGAGCAGGGCATTGGCAAGCCTTCTCTGTCCCCAACTCAGATAGCTAATGAGGACCTCTCAGACACAGGGGAGGAAAACGGTACTACGCACACGCTCAAACTCACAATTCTTAAGCTCAGCTCTCCCAAAGTTAGTCATTACTCTGGTATAAATCGTTCAACTCATACTGACCAAAGGAGCAGGCTGAAGAAGACGGGGATTCACTAAAACACCAGAACTTGGAGTTGTCTTTGCTTCTGGGCTCCCAGCTGGTATGCCCAGCGTGCCACAATTAATGGCTTCGATGGTTTCATCCAGTCTGCAAGCACAAAAAAGAGGCATGAAAATTCCCTGCTTCCCCCGGCAACGTCTCCCTTCTCCCCACACAAACATTTCTGACCTAAAGCATTTTTTACCACCTCCAATTTCTAATTTGAACAGTCACTCTCATCTACCGCAGAAACTCAGCCTGGTTTGAATTTGAGACAAATTGGTTCTGCTGAGACAAGCCTTCCGCAACATCTCTTTCCTGGGCAGCTTTATCTTTAACGGACGTGCTACCGAAACCCTGCGCAAGCCTCACATGGCTGGGCTTCGGAGGGGGCCTCAGCAGAGTTGTGCTGAAAGAGATGATAGGCTGCAAGCCAAAAAAGACCCTCAAGGAAGAAAAAAAACCTGCAGAACTGCATCCTAGTGTCAGAAGTGCCCTTCAAGGGAAGGGCTTGCTCAGCTTTCCTTACACTTGCTCTCCTAGATTCAGCCAGACCACCATCCGTAACGATTTTCACCTCCCTGCTCTCGGGCATGCCTTCCCACTGCCAGTTCTCACTCACTTGCTGTGGTACTCAGCCATGCTGTTGTCTTCCTCCAGGATCTGCCTGCCAGCAAAGTCGATGGTGATTTTTTTGGCAAGCCGAGAGGCGTGACGCAGCTCCCGCAATTCCTGCTCTCTCTTCTGGAGAGCCTCCCTTTCCTGCTTGGAGAGCCACTGGTTGGAGTCCGTGGCAAAGTAATCCGATTCATCATCAATGACCTGGGTTCGACGCACACTGGTGAGAAACAACGGTGATGGCAGAAGATGAGCACAGCAGGACAGTGACACGGCGCTGCCTGCCCCAAACCTGCCTTCCTACCAGCTCCGTTCTGCTCCCTCTAGAGAGCTGGACTGCCAGGGACACAAAGCAAGGACATCCAAACAGGACCCAGTCGAGGGGTTCTCTCTTGTCCCACCAAACGCCAGCGTTAAGGTGCCTGTAGCTACAGCCCAGGTTTTAGGAGGAACTCTCTAACTTTTCTGCTAAAGGCAGCTCAGCCTGCCAGATACTTTATGTTATTCCACGACAGTCTCACAGCTAGTATCTTACCTTGTCCTGTCAAATTCCAGCAACTTGTCTTTGTGTTTCACAGCCATCTCCAGGCCTGCTTTGAGTCTAGCTTCTTGTCGAGGCAGTAAATCTTTGCTCACAGCATCCAAATTCCCTGAACCTTCAGCACCTGAGATAGAAAATAAAGCCTGGGTCAATAGTCAGGGACAGGCCAGTTGTTTAAAGCCCAGTCTTGGTGGGGCTGGCTGCAGAAATGTCCCCTAAACCAAATGCCATCCAAGGAGCTAAAAGAAGAACTTTGCACCAAGATCAGCAACTTTGCAAACCAGCTTCAAGCCCCGATCTTCCCTCTAACCCCTTTCACGGACTCCTTCCTCCAAATAGGAGGAAGCATTTAAATACCACAGCAACAAGGTCTAGGTAGCACTTAGAGAGAAGGTCTAAGTTTTTGATTCTCCTTCACCCTTCCCCGACAATTTGAGCAGTCCAAATTCCGCCCATGGCCAACCGCAGGCCTTGAGTCCCCTCCTGAAAGCCAAATTCTCTCCGAAGCATCGTTACCTCCACAAAGAGACTCCTGGTCATGACAGATCACTGACAATTGCCAGTTACGCACAGAGCAAGCCTTGTGCCTGCTGCTGTATGAGCCTCTCGCAAATGAAATCCTCCCCCGACACACCTCAGCAGGTTTTTCAGACCAGCTATTGTTACAGATGGAGAAATCTATTCCCAGCAACGATCTCCTCTTTCCTACCATTTCTGGCAGGGGGCCAAAACCCAACCAAACAAAAGGGGAAGGAAAAAAAAATAAAATGTTTGCATGGAAGCCACAATGGAACAAACCGATGTATTTCACAGAAGACATCACATGGGGTAACACCTTTATTTCAGGAAAATAAAAAAACCTGTAGTCCCTCAGCATCACCAATCCACACATTTTCACTCCCAAGACAAATAGCTATCCACCTTTCAGCTTCTGCCTATACAGATAATGCACAAAAAACCCAAAAAGACCTGGCAGGGGCAGAAGGGAATGCCAATAAAATGGGTAAGAAAAGGGATCCTGAAGAACATCAGGATGTCTATGGGAAGATTGTAAACAGACCAACTCTGTGATCAGCTGTTACTCTCAAGGACTTAAAGGACCTCTTGCCATCTCAGCAGCTCTAAAGAGAAGCTGACACTGAGACCCAGAGTAAATATTTCCTCAGTTCTTCAGCAAAGTGTATTTTTCAACCAAGAACACTGTGACCTTGGCTATATTTCAGCTAAACTCAGACAAACACCCCCATAATGCACAGGTCTTCACTGGAAGACTGGGTATTATTTCCTCTGGCTTTCCTTGGCTCTGTTCCTATTTTTAGCTCCCAAGATAAGTGTTAGACAAGAAGAGTCATTAGAAAATATTAACCACCACCTCTCTAGACCCAGCAAATCAGATAGCAGCACTTCATCTTCCACAGCACGCATTCCACATGAGACTTATCCTAATTTTCAAGGACTGCTACAATGATCCAGTTCATGTGATTGATTCAGGAATGCCTAACGAGCAGCCTTGGGGCCTCTGGGTAAGGAAATTATACGCTGCCATTTGACACTCGCAGTTATCACCTCTGCTGAAGTCCACAAATGCTGCCGAGTGGTTGCTGAGAGGATACACAGAGCCGGCTTCCCAGCCATCCTTTTAATGCACAAACACCGTGCAGCAACGGGGGCGAGTGGCTCCGAAAAATCCGAAGCAAACAGAGCTTCACAAACTGTCCTGGCAATTTATATCCCAGAGAAACATTCAGGTGCCGGCTCCCAAGAAAGAATTACCATTAGAGTTTGCCAGTAACTCCTTATAATTCAGATGAAGGGATCTAGACAACTTACACACCAGGACACACACACTCATTCCTACACAACACCAAGGCAAGCGTTGCACAGTGAGGCAGAGGAGGGCTCCTGCTGTTGCATAACTGAATGGATTCTTTGTATTACAGGTACGTAATTACTACTGACCTGCCATGAGCTTCTTCAGCAGCTTCTGGCTCTTGTTTGAGTCCCGTTGAAGAATGTCTTGCTCTTCTTTAGTGCACACCTAAGGAAAAAAATGAAGGCTTAGGAAGCCTGACCAGCTTTGGACAACAGCTCAGGGTAAACTGTTTGAAATGGCCAAGGTAGTCCACATCTCCTCCCCTTCGGTGTTATTGACACGGGGAAAATCCTGGAAGCTTGTTCTTTACTAAAAGCAATCCCTGAGAAATGTAGAGCCTGGTCTTTTTCGGTTCTGTGGGTGGACACACTACTAGGTGATCTCACAGGATGAGAAATGCACTCAGAACCTCCTCGAGCAGACAAAGAACGGTTAACACAGAGGTCCCCTCTCTTGGTTGGCCACTTGGAGTTAAATAGATCTTTAAAAATAGCAACCAATTTGATTTAAAACATTTTCTTCATCCAACCCATATTTTCCTCTCTCCTGAAGTTAACTTTACTGAATCTGTAATCATTAACTTGCCCCCTTCCTCCAAAAGGTGCCATTTCAACCAAAAGCAGGGTGTAACAGGTATCCCAAATGATGCATACAGCACAAGCGCTGAAGAAAAGTCAGCGCACTGGCCGTGGCCATGTCTCCTGCCCCTTACAAGGTGACCAGGGCTGTGCCCGGGATGGGGACCGAAGCCTTGAACATATTTTGGACACTACTGCAGTGCACAGGAACAGCCATAGGAGACTGTCATCAATCAGGTAAGCTCCAAAATGATGTAAATTACGAGGGAAACCTCTCCACACATCATAAACGAAACACGAAGTGAATTAAAGTGACAACAATTGTCCTTCCTTTAGAAGGAGATAGTACAGGTTCTTTCCTGCACAACTTTAGAGCCTGGAGCACTTTGCTAGAGGAATTTTAATCTAAGAGGCTAATTCAGCCCCGTCCCCTTCCAAAGCCCTGAGCAAACTACGTCACGTTGAAGCGCAGCCAATAAAAACCACCTCATTACTAACCAGAGCACCGCAGAACAAGCAGGGTCCAGAGCCCTCCTGCTCGCAGACGATGCGCCCGCAAACCAAGCAATTGTTGATAAGCTTGTGCTTCTGGCCCAGACACTCGCAGGCGTGACGCCCGGGGATCAGGACAGCCAGCTTGTCTTGACCCTCCTTGGTATACAGGCTGACATATTTGGGCTTCTTCTTAGAGGAACTGCTACTGTTGCTGACTCCACTGCTGTTCTCCTGTGCCTGAGAAGCAAAAAAACCCAAAAAACCAAACAAACTGTATTCGCAGTACAATACTGGCAGCAAAGAGAAAGCGGTGACCCTTGAACAGGCTGGGGAGACTCAGACAAGTGTTATTCTGCCTATCTGGAATGAAACTTGGACCAGACCCCAGATTCAACGGAAAGACAAGCTTAAGCCTGCCAGAAAAGGTCCAAGGAATCTAAACAAAGTGAGGACATAAGGATGTTGCAGATCCACTTGGTGTCTGCTGCCTCTGTAAACTAAAACTGCTTGGGTCTAGCTGGGCCGTCAGTCCTCCGGACCTGCAATATCAACTCACGGGTATTTAACAGCTTCAAATAGCAGCTCAGCTACGCCCAGATTTATTTTCAAGGGCTATTTCGGTTATAGCAACCCCCTGCTTGTAACTATGAAGTCCTGCGTGCACCCACTCCCAGAAAAAGAGCTGCTGGAGGCAGCAGGAACCTCTTCATTCACAGCCAGTTCACCACCCAGCATTTTTTGTGTTTTCCACCTGAGCAGAGGTTTTCCATGCACTGCATGTTCAAGTATTTAGCTGTAACGTAAATCCTTCTCCTTGTGTCATGACTTGGCGTCAGTGATTCTGTGATTCACCTCTCTGAGTTTCAATCAGGGACTGCACTAGGTCTGGCTGGGACCAGGGTCAGGGACTAAGCTTTGGGTCAGGCCGAAGTAAACCCTGATCAGAAACAAAGGAAGAGATTTTAGATGATGGCCGGATAATAATCTAATAGTTCAATTCTTTCTTTTCTCCCTCAGAGAAAACACCTTGTTCAGAGAAACAAAGGGTTCCTCCTCCCACGCGACATCTCCAGCAGGTACCGGCTGAGAAGTGAATTGTTGAGAAGTTAATTGCAGGAATTAATTACAGCACAGAAATCATTCCAGAGGAACAGAACAAAGCCAACTGCTGCCACTTCTCTGGCAATACTCAAAACCAGATAATTTGAGAAGTAAGCACGACACACTCCAGGCACAAACCTGTCTCCTAACACCAGATGAGACTGGTTTCAACCATGAACTGTGTGCTAACCATCACCAAGACAGACCAGGACTTATTACCCTTATCTATTTCAGCAAGTGGCACTCCGATATAAATGCACTCTCTGCCCTTTAGTTGTCACATCTGTGACACACTCGAAAATCCTCTTGCAGCTGAAGCGCAGCTTTTCTTTCCCTCTCCTCTCCACAGTCCCTCTCGACAATAGAAAAGAGGATTTCTCAGAAGCCCTTTCCCAGAAAAGCCCGTCTTCATTCACCGCAGAACAACAACTCACTTTCTCTGGCTGCTGTGTGCTAGAGAATCGCTCCTGCTCCCTGACCCACACCTCAGCCAGCGCTGGTTCTACATCCCACGTCCTCCCACGCTGCTGTTCTCAGTGACGGCGCTGTGCTGTGGCACTAGGACACCTCTTGCCTTGACTTTTTTTTACCCGCTCTGCTCCAAATAGCGACAGGCTACTGGTTTAGTGACAAGTGGACGCGACATTTCCAGTCCTCCCCAGTTCTGTTCAACTGGCTTTACTGCCACTGCCAGATCCAAACACTACTGCTATGAAGAAAAAAAAAAAATCAGATAAAGCAAACTTTGGCAGAGCTTTCTCAGTTTTCTTTTTAATTAGGTTAGACGATAACTACAAGGAAATGGAATGCCACTGTCCATTTTTAACCCCCAGTTAAAAAAATGTGGGGTTTTTTATCTTTCAAACAAATACTTCTACAAACTTTTTAAGCATTTGCAGCTTCCCTGCTACAAAAACCTCAACTGAAAAATTTAAGTTTAAGTTCCACCATTTATTCAGGTGTGACCCTTACTTTCAGGATTTGGATGTTGCTCAGGCAGGGCTGCAGATCAATAAAACACAGAATTTAATTTTGAGAGGTACAACGTGCTCGACATTTACAGCATGAAGGACTCTGCTGCAAGCCTGAGTCACAGAGAAAGTCACAGAGTCACTCGCTGCATGGCCTTGCGCTGCTTGAAAACAGCAAGATTTCTTGGGGGTTAGTGTTTCTATGGTCTTATTTTGCAGTTTCTTTCATTGCAGCTCTAACTGTTTATGAATACCGCAAAGTTTCTCCACAAAACTGAACATTTCAATCTCTACACTAAAGTGGAGCTGAACAGGAGAGGGAAACAGCCAAACCAGAGCTGCTGCTCAGTGCAAAGGCACTTGCTACGGCTCTCAGATTCCTCTACCTAGCGCCCAAGGCCTCCGCGCTGAAGCAACTCAAAATATTCCAGTTGCCACTTACAGCTGTATTCAGCGTGACTGGGAAGTTTTAAATATAGCAAGAAGCAATGTTCTACCCACCTGGTGGCTTCCCTAATTCCTCAACCTTCACACCTCTGCTTTAAAGAAATATCTTTTATTACTAATTATAGCATCTACTCCCACTATTCGCTCTCTCATCCAGGCTTCGAGAGGGGTAAAATCCATTTTGACGTAAAGGCTACCCGATGATTATTTTACACCCCATTACAGACACAAAAATACACAATCTTTCTCCCCATCCCCAGATTATTTGCCCCACAGCAGTGAGACTCCTGTGCACACACATACAGGGTACGAGCACGGCCCGTCCAAACCCCCGGTCAGCTTTCAACAGTCGATGCACAGGAACAGCCGCCCCTCTCGTCGCAACCGGGCGGACTGTACAACTCGCTGACAGCGCGCTTGTGGCGCACGACCCCAGCTTATCCCAACGGCTGCCAAAGCATTTGTTTAGGCTATAGGTTGTGGCTGCCACACTGCAGGCTGTCTGTGAGTGAACTAAGACACACAAACATATATGTCACAGAAGCTGTGCTGTATATAAGACAAGACAGGGTTTGCAGGGCGGGGAGAAGCAGTTATTAGACCCAGTGACGTAGCTGAGAAACGCAAACTTTCAGGTACATAATCCCCTTCGTCAGGACTCTGCTAATGAAGGATTTGTGTTCCTGAAAGCTTATTTCCACTTTCCAATCACATCTTTCGTTAGTGTTCAATATTACCTTTCCCCACGACCCAGGTCCAAAGCGTGCCCTCAGCACCCAGCGACACACGGCCTCCCTCGCATATCACACGCTCACCTTGGCCAGGTCGAGGGGGGTTTTTACTTCCTCTACGAGTGCGCTTGGCTCAGTGTACGCAGGCGTCTCCTGCTTGTTCCTTCCTTTGCGTTTCCCCTTTTTCGCTTGGTCTCCAGCCCGAGGCGCTTCTGAAGCCTCTGGAAGCGCACGTAAGCACAAAGAAAGGCCGGGTTACTACCGGCAAGAGAAAGATTTCCCCAAACTCTTACCTGGTGATTGAAAATGGGCTGTGCACTGTCACAAAGAACAGAAATAGGACCGCGGGCATTCGCAGCTTGTAATTGTTTATAAACAGAATAACTGAGGCAAGCTTATTTGAAACTTCAATTCCTTCCTCCTCACGCCACTCACCATCCTTTTTCCGATATGCTGGCAAAGACTCGGACGGTAGCTGGGAGGATTTCCGCCACCTGGCCAGCAGTTCTTCTACAAACCGACTCTTCTTCCCGTCGGTCCCCTGAATGAGGTCAATGACATACTCCCGGATCTCGTCCTCGTTTGTTATTGACAAGATGTACCTGCAAAGGGGACAGGATGGAAAAAAATGGGTAAGGGGGCTTTTGTTCTGAGGAAACCCTAATTGCACACATATGCAACTTAAGTCTCCTCTTCGGATCAGGTTTCTGTAGAGACCGTGGTAAGAAATGGGTTTATAAGTCAAATTTTGAGACAGGCACTTTGGAAACGCCCTGTGAAATTCTGACACAGGTGCTTTAGGAAACCCCTTGTGACTGTTTCACTGAAAAAAAAGTAAGGTAACATCTTTCTCCCTATGTTTCAGCACAGAGTGACATGCCTCCTGGCCTTTCTGCCAAACACTAGAAAACTCACCAGAAGGCTCCAGTCACGTAAAAAATCTAACCACAAACCAACACCCTCGAGAAGCTCCTGCTTAAACACGGGGAGACAACAGTATGCCCCTCCTCATATACCCACAACAACCCCACCACCCTCCCCGCCACTCCCCGGCCCCCTCACGGGGCACCCGCCCGAGGGACAACCCAGGGTGCAGACCCCCGAGAGCGGCTCTGAAAACACCATTTTCCCTCTGCGTTGGCCCATGGGGCCGAGGGAGACTCGGAGGCGACACGCGGGGCCAACCGCGGCCTGTCACGGCGGGCAGAGGAGAAGGGACCCGCTAGGGCCCGGCGGAGGGTACGGTCCCAAGCAGGGCTCGCCCCCGGCCCCGCTCACCTCACGACCTCCTCGCCCACGTCCAGCCCGAAGTCTCCGCGCAGGTGCTGGACGCACCAGGCCAGGAGCGGGCTGGGCGCCGCCATCTTCCGCACGGGGGAAGGGAAACGCCGCCGCACCGCCCATACACCCCCTCCCGCCCCTCCCCGGGAACGCAGGCGCGGCACCACCGTTCCGGGCCCCGGTTCTCCTCCCGGGGCTGAAAGCGAGGGAAAGCGGCCCCTGTCGGGGGGACGGAGAAGGAGCCCCGAGCTGCCTGCCGCCTCCCCTCAGTATCTGGGCTGCCTGCTCCTGCCCAGCCTAAAGGGGCGAGGGTTCAGATAGGACAGGACTAACTCTCCCCACAGCCCAAGCGCAGGTGATCTCGGTGTGTGGGAGACCTGAAGCGCTGTGTGCATCCTCGTCTCCGAACGCTTCATGAACGCTCTTCAACAACCAAAAAACTCCGCTCCTTAAAGACCAAACACCACCACATCCCCAACAGGGTAATAACGTGTTACTCTTAGCCAGCACCATGTAATAGAAGAGAATGGAGAATTATGGCATCATTAAAAAAAAAAAAAAAAAGCCCACACTAGTTAAGCAAACATATGTTAGGATGAACACTGAAAGATAAAGGGAGCAATAACTGTTGGAAAGGGAGGGAATGTATTTGGGACCAACATCGCTGAGGCGTTGGACACACCGGAGAAGGATGGTGCCATTTCTTAGAAAAATTGGGTATGGGGGAGCGAGGTTCATCGCCCCTGCAGCGGCAAAAGCCTCCAGCCCCAGCAGCCGCCAGACCCTCAGCCGCCCGAGCAGCTTCTACCGCGTTCGCAGGGTGCAGCTGCCACGAAGAACCCTCACATCGGGAGGACCGTGATTTAATTTGTCACGGCACGATCTCTCCCTGAAACTGGGGGTGCCTGGCCTTCCTCTCCGCTGCTTAGCTCAATCTTCGCAAGGCAAGACTTGACTTGCATGTCAGAGGGAGCTCCAGGCATAGCCTGGAGGCAGGAGATAACAAACGGTCCCGTCCCTGCACCAACCAGTGTCTGGGCTCCGTGCCTACCGAGCTGCCTCGGTGTCCCTGCTGGCATGCTGCCTTGCTCCCCGGGGACCTGGACCTTGCTCCCCAGGGACCTGGGTTACCTTCTGGCACTGCTCGTCTGTTGGCGTGCCACCACGGCGCTTGCACAGATCCTCTTTGATCCAGGAACAGATCTTGCTGGAAAAGACCACCAAGAAACATCATTTTTTGGCCAGGGCAATTCTCCCATCCTCTTCCCTGTGAACTCCAAACCCACCTGAACTCACACTGGTGCAGGGAAAACAAGCATCTTGGGCCAAAATGTGAGACATTGTGGGGCTTTCCATGCTCCCAGCCGTTGTGACTCGCTGACATGGTTTTTAAAGTGCTGTAGGCTTCATCTCTGCAAGCACCTGGGAAGGGAAAGGCTGGGTGGTGTCGGCGGCCCTGCCCGCCGCTGAGCACAGCCATCACAATTTGTCACAGAAAGGAGCAATATTACTTTTCCTCCTCTCCCCTCGGACTGCTGCAATGAGGGCTGTGGGATGGGGGTGCCAGCCCCTGCGGCGGGCAGCGAGAGCCCCGCTGCCACGGAGAGGCGGACCGGGACCTCCGGGAGCCAGCTCCTTCCCGGGGGGCAGCTGGGGCTGAAGGGCTGACCGGGGGGGGACGACGAGCTGGGTCGGGGGCCGCAGCCGCGCAGCCTTCGGCGGATCTATGCGTCCGGGACAGATATCCCTGCCCCGGGCCGGAGCTGCGGCCCTTGGGACTCGGTGGCGGCTGAGGGGAGAAACCCTGAGGGGAAACGCGCTCAGGGGAGCGGGCTGAGGGGAACGGTATGAGGGGAGAGACCCTGAGGGGAGAGACCCTGAGGGGAGCGGGCTGAGGGGAGCGACCCCAAGGGGACCCGCGCTGAGCGGACCGGGCTCAAGGGACCCACGCTGAGGGGAGAGACCCTGAGGGGAGCGGTCCGAGCGGAGCAGCGCTGAGGGGAGCCTTCGGCGGGAGCGGTCCGAGGGGAGGGCGCTGAGGGGACCCGCCGGCCAATAGCGTTTCCCCGCGGGCGGTGGCATCTCCCGCGCGGGCCGGGCGGCGGCGGTTGGGGCAGGATGGTGCGGACGAAGGCGGACTGCGGCGGGGCCTACCGCAAAGGTGCGGGACGGGGCGGGGCGGGACGGGACACACGCTGGGAACGGGGCGCGCCGCCGTGCCGCAGCTCACCGCTCCGTTCTCCCCGCAGTGCTGGCCGCCCGGGCTCCCCGGAAGGTGCTGGGCTCCGGCAGCCTCAACGCGGGACCGTCGCCGTCCGCCAAGAGAGGTGAGAGCGGGGCGCGGCCGGGGCTCCCCTCCCTCCCCACCCCCCCCCCCACTTTCCTCCCCGGCCTGTGGCGGGGGTGACGGCCGCTCTCCCCGCAGGCGAGGGCCGCCGTGTCGGGGGGAACCCGGTGTGCGTGAGGCCCGTCCCCGCCTGGCAAAGGGGCATCGGCGAGTTCCTGCAGCTGCCGCAGAAGGAGAACCGGGAGCCCGGCGGAGAGGCGGCGGGGAGCAGCGGCCTGGGGCCGGCCGTCAAAAAGTAGGTGTGGGTCCCCCCGTCTGTCTGCCCTCAGGCCACCCCGTGAACCCCTGGGGCTTTCTCAGGAGAGGGCTTAAGCGCGGGTTTGCTCTCGGCCTCGGACGCAGCGGTGCAAATCCCTTCAAACCGAAATTGCAACCAGGTGCAGAAGTGTTGTAGCTTGGGGCTAAGGGAAGCTAAGGGAAGGGGCGCTCGGTGTATCAGAGAGGCGAAACGCAATGGGTTTTGTACGGTTGAGGAGTTTCGGTGGTCGGCTGTAGCCCGGCTCTTGGGCCGTGCTGCTTGAACTTAATGTTCACTTCCTTTAAAAAAAAAAAAAAAAAAGAAATCTAAAAGAGCAGTCTGAAGAACGACAGAGAGCTAAAACCGCCCGCGGAGCAGCAGCGATGCACACAGCCGTCACCGCTGCATCTGGTGCTCCGTGGCGTTGCTTTAAAGCGTGCACTTTGTCAGAGTGTGGTCTGTGGGGTGACATTAAACAGCCAAATCCCCGGGGCTTTCATCGCCTGGCTGCCTGCGAGGGGTGTACTGAGGCTTGTCGGCGCGTCCTTGGAGGAAACAAGTTGTGAAAAGTTGACCGTGTTTCTGTTAACCTTCACATCCTCACTGAAATAATGTTTCTCAGCAAAGTCAGGTAAAATGCAGCATCCATCTCCACTGACCCGGTGGGTTTTTTTCTAAAAATGGGTGCAGTAATTGGTAGTTCAGGCAAATTCTCTGTGCTCAGACATACTTCGTTTGCATACAGACAAGAGCGGTGTGGCCCTCCGTGGCTGTCAGCTCTGTTCAGAAAAGCTTAGGAGACTGCTGGCGACTTTTATACGTCAGAAATGGAACCGCTCTACCAAACTGATGCTTCAAAGATTAACTTGCAGGCAGCACTACTGACTAAAAAGGCAGGTGTGTGAAACACCGTCTTGCAGACACTCTGTTCTCAATTGACAAGGTTTGTTTTTTTTTTCATCAAACATAGACAATCCTAAACTGGCTGGGGGACCCCCGTAACAATTAGTCCTGAATTGTCTAGAAGGATAAGCAAACAGTAAGGGCCAGGTGGCGATAACCCTGCAGAGAACGCACGGTCGCCATCTAAACCGATTTACAGCTTCCCAGTACGTTCTGGAAGAAGCAAGAGCTGTACTCGCTTAACTGCGCAACTTTTATTTTTTTCAGTCACGCGGGTAAGTTAGGTTAAAAACTCAGGCGTGAAAAGGGAGTTAAATTTTCAGCTTCCTAGAAAGGATGTAGAACCTGCGTGTGGCCCTCTGGGCCGAGGACACGCAGAGGACGTCCGAGGATGTATCATTGCACGATGTTTTCTGCACTGAATTAAGCTTTCCCGTTTGAAAGGTAGGCGTGTGCTGCTTAAGCCGGGCTTCTAGCACTTAGGATAAAGTACCCTGTATCAGTTCAAAGACTCCCAAGGTGCAGTCTGGGGCTAATTAAAGTGGTTTAGGTCAACCAGCCCCTAGGAAAAGGGCTTTGTTAACCGTAGCCTCCTAAACAAGAGTTTGAATTGGTAACGCTTCTTTCAGAGCTCGCCCCCTGCCACCAGACCCTGCAGAAGATGGTGAATCCTCTGAAGAGGAGTAGATGCGATCTGACCCCGACTTTAATGATAAACCACGCGTCTCCTATACTTGAATTGTTTTTTGTATATTTGTATAATTTTTTACAGCGTGTTATGGCTTACATCTGTTACAGCTGTTGTACAGAACTAAAACGATAAGTTTGAGAGTACTTTGTTGCAAGAACATTGTGGCAAAATGATGGTGAAATGAATACATGGTTTTTGAAGCTTAGCATTCAGTATACATCGCTGTTTTCATTTTTATCTTGATTTCCTCGCGTTCCTCAAGTGACTCCTGCATACTGCGCAGCTTTTATCTTCTGATTGCCTGAGACTTGCATGATTGAGCTTGTTCTGTTTTTAAAAAGCAGATCCTATTTTCTAATAGACTGAAGCATTCTGAAAATACACCCGTGTCGTGTCTTTATTGAAGTAAAAACTGTTAATGACGACTGTTAAAGCTGGATTTGAAAAGACACGGGTGAGGTGGAAGGGCTACGATTTAGAGATGAAGTTTAATTAAAACAAACTGAGTTGTTCCAATGAATCAAAACCCTGAAAGCCCGAGGAAGCAATAAACCGCTAAAAATAAATAAAACTTGTTTACCGTGAAGAGCCTGAGGCTGCCACACAACTTTTGGGGTAATTTATAGGAAAGACTGAGTGGGGTCTTGTGGAAAAGAAGCGATGGGTCTTACTCGAGGGGTTCTTAGAAGCACCACAAATGGTCAGAGTATAGTTGAGCTGATGAAAAGGTGTGTGCACGTGAGGACAATTTTGTGGCAGCTCTTCTGGGGTATTTATCGTGGGGAAAGTGGTTAACACTGTCTACAAGCCTCTTCCTAAAAAAATCTATGAATAAAAAGGAGAGTTGTTACAAAAAAAGCGGTTGAAAAAGTTGTTTGAATGAGAAGTAGCAAGTGAAGATTTCTCTTTAATAGATATAATAAAAAAAAAGAGGATGTGAATTAAGGGGGAAAAGCTTATGATAATGTGCGGTACAAACTACAAAAGTCACAGAAAATAACAAAAAACCTTGCTTTCTAATTATTTTTTAGCAAACTGAAGCACAGCGCTAGTCAGATACCAGCCGAACAGCCTGTTCTCTAAGTAGCTGCGTGAGATCTTATGTGTTTCCTGTCGCAAACTGTTGGGTACCTGTGTCATACAGGAAACGGGACTGCTAGCGCTCTCCTAGCAGGTATTTTCTTTCTTTTTGGGGCAGAGAGGTCAAGAAGATCTCTGTGATCTTAGTGATTTCATTAGCTCAGCCTTTCTGGCAAAGGACGGATTCTCAGCATGCGGAAATACTCTCCTCCCCCTTCACCGACGCTGGTGAAGACCTTAACGAAGAGGCTCTGGATCGCTGGGACATAAACGTCGTTAAAAAGTTACGATCCGATGGAGCAGGAACGTAAGAGGCCGTGGAAGGATGCGACGTGCGCATCGTGCACAAAAGGAGCTCGGGATCAAATAGTTGCCTACGTGGTATGCGTCTACCCTGCTGTAAAATCTCATAAAAGAGCAAAATTCGGTGTTAAGGAGCTGCTAAAACTGCTTTTGCTTCTAAAATAAATACGCTCAGTCCGCACAGGTAAAAGGAAACCCTAATGTTTACGTCAGGAACTGCAATCTTAAAGCTAAGGCCCAAATTTTTATTTTTTTTTTTCATAGAACAGCAGTTTCTGGGCAAAATGCAGGAAAAGGTGTTTGCTCGTGCACGTTTCTGTCCTGGTGGGAATACACGGGAGTAACTTTCGGCGTGTGAGCAGGGATGCTGTGCTGGGGCGGGAACAGCTGATTTGGCTCCAGCCGTACCCCTGCTGCTAACTTTGAGTTTGGCTTTGTCAGGAAAACTGAAACAACGCCCAACTATTCTGAAAATGAGGAAAAAAAATCTAAGAGGGAGAGATTGCTAAAACAAAAGAGCTCCAGATGACTAGAAATAAAGTTTATAAATAAGACCTCGAAAAAGGTTTCCGCATCCAAAAGCTCATCTGTAGGGGTTTTTCCCAGATACTGCTGCTCTAACAAAAAAAAAAAATTCTCCTTAAAACAGTGCCGCGTAGATCTTTGCTTGGGGAACTATACCCACGCCGTGCGGCCCCAAATATATCACTGAACAATTGATATCTATGGCTACAAATGCTTTAATCCAGCAATATAATTAATAGCAAAGCTTAACGTGGTAAAGCAGGGTCACGTATGGCGTCGAAAATAAATTTAAGGATAAATTAGCTGCATCCCCGTGCTCTGTGTAATGTTACAGCACATAACAGAGTTTTTCCCCATACAGTGGGATTTCCTCTTGTCCTAAGACTTTGGAGATCCCACTGCATGGGGAAACCTCTGTTTGAGGTGAACACCCTCCATAATTAGGATTTTCAATTTAATTTATAAAATAGAGAACGAGAGCAAGCTGAGACCTACCAGCAAAAGTAAGACCCACCGCTGTGACCCAGCATTGACCAGTTTATTAATCTCAATTTACCAACACGCTTATAAACCTCTGCTTTTAAAAAAAAAAAAAAAAAATACCCAGAGCTGACAATAGATGTCAGCAGCATCTCCTGCTACCAAACGCTTGGACTGTGCCAGGGACCAGGGCAACACTCATTTTGCCTTCTTCCAATGTATTTATTTAGGTAATGTGCGGGGAATACATAAGCGGATGGATGCGAGACTGAAATCGCTCATTATTTCCTGAGAGTCAGCGTTACCTCACCAGGTAATGGTCTCCCCAGGAAAATTACATCAGCAAAATCACCCGCCAGTTCCTATTTCACCGGTGAAATCAGTGAGGGGAACCTGCTCCCCTCAACAGATTTTTTTTTTTCCCATCTCCAACATATGGAGTTTTCTGCAGATAGTCCGAATTATTTTTCTGACCTCTGATCTCGAGAACATCGCAGCCCCGAGAGCACTAATAACCATTAAACTATCCTCAACGGCTTCCTTTCCGCATGTGAAAGGTCCAGGAGATCCTTTTGACCCAGGCTGGGGGCACCCGGACTTTTCCTGGGGGATGTTGGATGGACCATTGCTGGTCCCGGCTCCTTGATGGCTCCATCAAGCCAACCCAAAGGCAGCAGAAAACAAGGCTTCTCCTCTGGGAAAAGGGCCGATTCCCTACAGGATGCCCAAAAAGCCCCTTTTTCCATCCACATTGGGGCTTGGACTGAGCCGTTGCCGGATGGGCAGTGATGTGGGGATGGGAAGGGGGGGAGAACAGGCAAGGGGGCCGTGGAGCACGCACGGGGGGTTCACTGCTGGCGCGGCCAGCCGTGTGTTTCACTCGGTGTTCTTGGGTGCTCCAAAACCAACTGCAAAACGAGCATGAACAGGGGGTTTAGGAGAGGAGATAGTGGTGTTTAGAAGATAAGAAACCCTAGGGGTCTAATATGTTGAATTTTAAATCTTAGGGGGCAAAATTATCTTTGGGCAAGAGAGCGTGGCGGGATGGATCCCATCCTTTTCCATCCCCACGGCCTAAGGCTTTTCCCTCTTCAACTAACGTGGGATAATAACAAAGTCCTGCTGCTCCAGAGCATTTTCAAGCTTTTCCCGGCTGAGTCCTTCTCCTCTCGTGTCCGAAACAGGACAGACCAAACATTTCTGTTGGATCTAGCTAGGCTGGTCTGGAAGGATCTCCTCCGGCTCTCCTGCAGCCGGGGCTGCGCAGGGTGGGCAGCTGTTCGGCGTGGAGAGCAGATGTCCCCGCCGCGGGGACGCAGACAGAGGGGAGGGGAGAAAAAAGGGCCGTCAGCTGTCAGGCTGCCCGTTCTCACTCCGTCGTGGGAAATCGAACGCGAAACCTTGGGGATGAGGGGTTTTCATCTCTTTTTTTCCTGACTTTCAAGGCTTTTCCTTAAAAAAAAAAAAAAAAAAAAGCTGTTACCAAATTATGCTGCGCTGTGGCACGTATGATGTCTGCTTCATACCGCTGGCTTTTTTACTTCCCACTCTTTGGAATAAATCCTCCCTGCTGCAGACACCAGAGTTTTGAGTTCAGATTATTAGCTTATGCTAAGGGAATTGCAGAGGACACCCTCTCGCGCAGGAATGCTGTTAATTTTGGTGAATGCCAAGCCTGTTCACATACATTCCTGCTCTGGAGTGAACGATTACAGGGCTGTTTTTATCAGGAGAGAGAAGGATGAGACCCTGGTACCTTCTCACTCTACATGGTTGCTCCTCTGCTCTCACCTTCCTGCCAAAAAATGTTCTTTTAGTCTTTTTAGTCTTTTGGGGTTTGACCTTTTTTTTTTTTTTCGCCCTCTTCGCACGCTCATGGCCAGCGTTACCCAAAAATATACGAGATCGTTTTGCGCTTGTATCCCTTGGGGTCCCCCCTGCCCACGCTGCTCCAGCGCTTGCGTCGGGGTGGTGCCTCCCTGTGCCTGATCCTGAACAGGAGCTTCATTGTCCTTCCTGCTGCCCCGGACAAAGGGATATTGTCCTGCCCACCAGCTCCAGCCAGCCACCCCGTGGTTCATCCCAACCGGAGATGCAGTTTCAAGAATAAAAGCAGGACGTTTCCTTTCTGTTCATAATAAAGCGCTCGTGAATCGGTCTGGAGTCTCACCTGTCTTGGTTGAGGATGAGGAGCAGAGTGTCAGCCAGTAAAACCGCCGGTGGGGTGGTCCTAATCCAGCCAAAATGTTTTCGGGTCAGCTGCGAGCTCCCTTCACCCCCATACGCCTTTCAGCTCACTTCTGATAATCACAGGGCTAACGAGAATCCGCACGTTTAATCTAACTTAATGTTTGATGATAAACAGGTTTTCGGAATTCAGATACTCCTTGGGAGCTCCCGGATGGTTCAGAGCATAAATGGAGAAAATGCAGATGATGGTACAATTTCTATCTGAACGATGAAGCGTTATTTCAAAACACAAACAGGGATGCGGGCGTCCCCGAGCCCTCCTGCTCCAAAATAACAAAAGCTGCTGCGGTGAATTAGAACCATTTTCTCCTCATGGCACTTAAAAAACGGGGAGCGCTGAATCTTAACGTTGCCAAAGTGCTTCATCCCCAGAGCCTGTTTCTTTTATCAATGATGGGGTGATGCTGATATTATTATTTTTTTTCATTAGTAAGATCGCAAAGAAACAAAAAGTGCAAAATAAGCTCGTCCCGGAGCAGGTGCTCAGGATAGTGCTAGACATGACGATGCCAGGATGGGCTGGATGAAGACATTTTAATTTTTATATTAATATCGCCAACTTAAATAGAATAATACCGTAACTAAGTTGTCAGACTGCGCATATATATTAAAAGAAACAGGAAGCAAAACAGCAAAAGTGAAATATTGGCAACTTTAACTAAAACTGGGCCTTATTTTCAGCTTAATTACGGCACCAGGGGAGAATTTACAAGCCCGGCCTCGGCAATACGAGGTAGTGGAGAAAATAATGCAATTTTAACGCCTAAATTCTGGATCTAACCAAATTTTTCCAGGCCATTTTTCAAAATGAACCTGTGGCTCATTCTTGACGAGCTGCGATGCGCCTGGCCGGTTAACGAGATTGCCCACGGGCTCGGGGGCCGGCGAGCCGCGTGCCGGGGACGGTGGGTTTTCCTCACGGGGGTTTTTTAAACCATTTTCAAGGCTTATTGCAATTTTGAACGTTCATCTGGAAAACAGCGGGTTCTGCTTCGCCGGGAGCGTTCGGGTGACGACCCCCAGCGGGTTTCTGCTCCTGTCCCGTCACGTTTCCTTGGCGGCTACTAAAAATCACTGGGATGATTCGAGGTTTTAGCGGGACGTGAGGTGTTTCAGGAGCCGCCTTTTCCCTCCGAAAGCGCTTTGGAGCCTTTGGTACAAATAACTCCTGGAGGTGCTGCAGGCGGAGGAGATTCGAAGCGACGATTAATTCATCGCTAAGTTTGAAGTTTAACTTCATCACCGAGCTTTCCGTGGATATTTTGCCCTTTTTAGAGCCACCTTTTCTCCTCTCACGGACGCGGTGGCCTTTTGCCAGCGCGGGAAGCAACGGGAGGAACCGGGGCTGCGCTGAGGCGGGGTGCTGAGCCCCAGGCACAGCCCCGATGGCTTACCTGCCTCCTCAGCCCCGGCGGGGGCCCGCTCCTGCGGCGGGGCCGGTGACCGGAGCCTCCCCCCCCCCGCCCAAAGCCGCCGGCCCCGCCGAGGCCTGTCCGCCTCCGGGCGCTACTTCCGCCTAGCAACGGAACGCGGTTGCTAAGGCGAACCCGCCGCCGCGGCGTCCCGGAAGCGATTACGTGCGGCGCGGGCGCGCTGCTACCATAGGGCGGTGCTCGGCTAGGGGCGGGGCGAGGGGATGAGTGCTTCCGGGTTAGGGCCCTCCCCGTCGTAGAGCGGCGGAGGGAGGAGCCGCGGCGGGGCGCGGGGAGAGCAGTGGCGGGGCCCGGCCCGGCCCAGCCCAGCCCGGCTCAGCCCGGCCCAGCCCGCCCGCCCGGGGAGCCCAGCGCCGCCGGAGCAAGGTAACGGGTGCGGGGGGAGCGGCGGGGTCGCCGTCGACTGCGGGGCCTGGGCGGTGGCGGCGGTGGAGGCGGTCGCTTCGGTTCGCTCCTCGGCGCGGCCCGGCCGCCTTCCCGGGGCCGCGCCTCCCGCGTTAGCGGAGGAGACTCGGCGGGGCTCGTCGCTTCGAGCCTTTCCCGGTGCGGGGAGGGGGAGAGGTCGCGGTTCTGCCGGTGTGAACGGGGGTTCCAGCCGGGCGGAGGGGCCGGACCGGCCGTTCCCGGCGGCGGGGGAGGGCAGGGGCCGGGGGCCGCGGGGGTTTCTTTAAAATGCCCCGAGGGACCCCTGAGGGAGCCCGGCTGCCGGCCGAGCGGAGCTCCGGGAGGCGCCTGGGGATGGGGGGGGTGTGAGGAGAACCGGCCCGGTGAGGGCTGCAGTGACCCCGCACCGCCTCCGTCACCGGCGGCTTTCTGGCGTGCGGGGCGTCCGTCCTTCCCTAACCGATCGCAAAGGGGGGATCGGGAAGGGGGGGGACACATCGACAAGCGTCTCTCGTGGGCTGTGGTCCCGGCCTGAGTGGGGAGCAGCGGGGCAGGGCTCCTGCCGAGGGGCTTCGCAGGGGGCTTGGGGGCTCCTCCTAAACCCCGTCGCGCTCCGGGGGAACAAAGCCGCGTGTAACCCTGAGCGGACGTGCAACTTCTGCGCGTGAAGAAGTTGTACGTTATCCCCCTCTCCATGTCTGGGAAACTTGTATATCTGCGTTGCCTGACGCGGTACGGAACTTGGAGGGTTGGGGGTTGTCGTCTTGTCCGAATTGGTCGTGGGATTGTCGTCTCGCCAGTGCGTTTCGCTGCTGGCCACCGTCCTCTTCGGCCTTCCTCGGGGGTGACTGCAGCGTCCTGTCCCGAGTCCGAGCTCGCGGTCAGTGGTTAATACCTGCTGTGTCCTGACTTCGCGTGAGGTTTTTCCACCTTCCCCCTTTCTCGTTATCGGGCTGACGGTGGCCTGGTTGGAGTCACACTGTCATGGGTGTGATCTCAGACTTGATTTTTTTTTTTTATCAGTGACCTAATGCATATGTGTAACCAGCTTACGCTGCCACTCCCCAAGTTCTTCAGGACTTGCCTTTTCCTTCTCTCCGCTCCCCAGCTCCTGGCTGTGATTTACCTAAATAAATCATCTTTTCTACGTCCCTGGTTTAACGCCAGGTTGGTAACTCGGTCTCTGCCAACCTGCTGGGAGAGGACGACGACTGAACTGAGAAGCGTGAGCTTTGTTCCCGTTGAGAAGCTCTTATCAAATATTACTAGCGCTTTCCCGCTGATGCATTCCAAAAAATACAAAGAGCGCCTTTGAGTTACGAGTTTGGAGAGATTGCTTTCTTCGGGCTGCAAAAGCCGCGAAGGATTCCTCGCTGCCTGCCAGCTGTTGAAGTTTTGGAAGGGTTGCCTATGTGGTGAAACGTCACCGATAGGAAAATTTGGGATTTATTACGTTGCTGTTGTAGAGAGATGCGCAGAGTGGTGTTTTCCACGTGAAGCTGGGCTGACACAAGAGCTCTTTGAGTCAGGGATGAGCTGGAGATGCTGCCAATGATAAATAGCAGCAGGAGTTCTTGTACGGGGAAGGTGACCGCTGGCAAGGTGTGACCAGATAAGAAAGGAATTGAAATATCATGGTGTGTAGGGGGGGAAAAAAAAATGCTTAGTGATAAAACCTGATGTAGTTAGAAAGCGTGGAGGATCGTGGTGAGAAATGATCAGGAAAATCTTTGTTTTCCATATTGAAGTTCCGGCTGCCAGCGTAGTGGTACCCCAGTACAGATGATATTGCGACCTTTTGGCAAAAATATTGCTGACTCCAATGAAACTTTAGACTATCCGCTTGATAAAATCGGTGCTTTACACTTACTCCTTGCATAAGTACCTCAACTTTGTTTAGATACAAGTATTTCTTCAAGCATTGCCTGGCCCGAAGTTGCTTTTTCTGGACTCAGCAAAGTGTCCAGTTGGTGCCGTTTTTAGTTTTCTAAGAGCTGTTGGGCTGCGAGGAAGACGAGGCGCAGCTCTCCGCTTTACTCTGCAAGTCTATTTTCAACTACCGGCCTAAAGTCCTTTCCAGTTTAGGCCAATTTGGGCTTCTTGCTGTGTTTTTCATGTGGAAAGCTCTTCTATTATCCTCTGGCCACGATGGTTGGAAACTTGCACCAGATTCTCACGTTAAATTTCTTTGCGGCTGGTACGTACCTATCTGTGTTTGCGCCAGTGTCGCCTTTTGTGAAAACAGCTCTTGTCTCCTTCGGTGCTTTCAGAAAGCACTCAACTCTTGGCTTCTTATTTTCAAACCACGCGCACCAACCTTGCGGTTGCTCTTTTCCAGGTTCTCTGTCGATCTCTTCTCTGCACGTGTTTGCTTAAAGCTAATCCCTGAACGTCCCTGACCGGAGCAGGGCACGGACTGGCAGGGGAGGTCTTTCTGGGATGCAGTGCGGTGCCACAGGTAACTTCTTTGTGCCGCTGTCCTTCACGTCTGAATCGGTTTGGTGGCTCGTGGGTCGCAGTGACAAGCTAATACCTTGTGTGTGTCTCTTTTTGCTTGGATTAAAGAGCTTTCCAGTTCACACTACCATTTCTTGCAATGTCGGAAGTGGTTCAGTCCATCTATAGTACTCTTCTGGGGAAGTTTTTATGCTGTTCCAATTCTCTGTTCGACAACAAGTTGACTTTCGATGTCGAAGTCACCGATGGAAAATATTCTGGTGGGGTAGATCAAGTGGGCAGGTTCAGAGAGCTCAATTGCGAGAGGAGTTGCTACCTGGGTGAGACTGTAAGTGTAACGTAGTCCGCAGCCACTTGCTGCCTTCCTTAAACCAAGGTTGCCTCTTTTTTTGTGGTTTTTTTTTTTTAAACTATTTTCCGGTTCTTCTGAAGCAATTGGCTGCTGTGTATTTTCAGGTTAACAGATTAAACCCTCTATAATGCCTTAAAAAGTGCATTCCTGGTGAGACTGGATTCCTAGTCTCACCAGGAATCCATCTGGCCCAGTATCCTGCTCACTGGTAACCAGTAGGAGCTGCCTGGGGAGGGGAGCACACAAATACAGCAGATCTAATCTGGGGAAATTTTGCTTTCTTTTTCTTTTTCCAGCAGTTTATGATGGCCCTGAGCCAGGTTTTTGAATTTAATAACCTTCATACTTCTCTTCCATGGATTTGTCCTCTCGCTTTGAACCATCTCGATATTCACTACCTTACACAAAGCTGGACACTGAGCGCCTAGGCTAATTGTTACGTGTCTACACATGAGGAAGAGACAGAAAACAAGAACTGGGGGTGTCAAAAAAAACCTAGCAAGAAACAAATTCAGAACAAATTACTTTTTTGCTTCCTCCGTGACATTCATGATTTTAGGAAACTACTTTTTCCATTCCTGGTGGTCTTTTGGCTGGGCTGAATTATCTGTTTAGACTTCCCTTTCCACGTCTCTTCTCCTTGCTCCTCGTGTCGGTGTCAGCTCTGCTCCAGCCTCTTTGAGATAGGGATAGCAGGAGGGGCAGCACGAGCGACCGGGGGAGGTTGGCAGAGGTGCTGAGCAGATCTGCAGGTGATATTTATGGTGCGGATGCCTCTTTAGAAAACATCGTGTTTTGTTCTACGTTATTGTCCGTGTAATTGCAGACGTTCTGCTTGTTTGTGATCAAAAAACCACCGAGCTATGTTTTTTGTGGAATGCTCTGCTGTAGCCCTGGTGTCCTGTTCCCCAGTGTTGGCTTGAGTTCAGTCTGTCAAATTTATTTTTTTTTTAAGCTGAAGTTAGGGTGGTTGTTCCTGATGTGCTGTGCTTTGAATTGTATCACCCACTCGTATCACGAGATTTTACTGCAATTCCTAGGAGTCATTGCTCTTATTTACTGATCATGTTGAATTATTCAGAATAGCAAATGCTGTCATCTTAGCGCTGCCTCCTCTCGCACAGCTCGATATAGTTGAGCAGAACAGAATCCTTTGGTGAGTCCCCTCTGCTACAAAACCAGTGATGCCTTTCTTCCCCCTTCCTTATCTTTTTTTTTTTTTAACCAGTTATTTATGTACGTGAGGGATTTTCCCTTTTATCCTTTAGAGTTTTGCTCTCCAAAGAGCTTTGAAGGATGTTGTCACATAGTATGCTTCTGTTTTTTGTTTTCAATGAAGTATATCGGTTGCCTTTTCCTTCTTCATGTACTCTGTCTCCTGGTAAAAGAAAAAAAGACAGACAACAACCTCCAACTGACTCCTGAGACATGACTTCATTTTATAAAATATAATTAGCCCTGCGTCCATTTAGTCCATTCTTTAGGACAACTCTGATTTGCCCGACGCAGCTGCCTGGTTTGCGATCGCTCAGATGGCTCTGAATCGCTCTGTGAAAGCTGGTGCGAGTGTCTTTCGGGTGCCTTGGTGCAGCTTTAACCAAGAAATTACGCAGGGAACTTCCCCATCCTCCTCCTGGGTGACTTTGTATGTCAAGTGAGGTGGTTGTTGCTGTCGCCTCATCTTCTGAGTTAGTCCTTTGCTGCCTGAAGCCTTATTTGCTTGGCTTGCTTTACTGGGGTCAGGCAGGGAGAGTAGAGATTGCCAAGCTTAGCACGGTGGGTGTAAAACACAATTTTAACTTTTGGGAGACATTGTCTCATGATTATTAATTCAGTAGTAAATCATGGGACTTCTTTCCTGGGTTTTTTTGTTGGTTTTGGGTTTTTGTTTGGGTTTGTTTTTTTTTTTTTAATTATAAAACCTTACTAATTTTTATTTAGTTTCCCTCTTGAAAGTTTAGCCTTGCCGTACTGGCTGGATTGGCTTCTGTTACTTCTACGACGTGGTCAGGGCTTATACCGATACTGCAGCTGCTGTTCAAGGTGAAGGCAGGAATTACAGCTTCTCTCATCCGCTGCTGGAGAGAAGTCGCTTTATGCTATTTAAGAACTTACTCTTGGCACTATATATTGACCAGACACTTGCACAGTTTACGCGGAGACATTTGAAGTCTCTACGTTATGCTGTGTTTCCTGCTTGTACAACCCTCTGGTGATAGCGTGACAGCTGCCATCGCTGCTTGGGTGGCTGAGACTATATTTTTCTAGTTTAAGGGTGGAATTTTGATTTACAGGGTGTTTCTTGCTGACGCAGTCAACTTCGATTGCTCAAATGGTGGTGGATGCTAAAAGCCGAGATCCTCTAAAAGCTTGCTTGGTCCTTGCATACTTTGAACGTCCCATTGACTTGTCTGCCCACCACTGTCTTGAATGAGACTGCTACATCCGTATTATCACTTTAAAAACAGACTTTTGAGTTTGTCTATCTTCTAGACTTCCAGCATTTGTGTAGAAACGCACTTGTGCCTTGATTTTTATTTTTGTCTTTCCATCTTATTTTACTTGTATTGATTTTTTTTTTTCTAGCTTCTGATTTTTATGTGCCTAATTCTTGTTCCATCTGTAGGGGGTTTTGAGGAAGTGAAGTTCTTATGAATCAGTTTTTCCCCAAAAAAGATGCGTCATCCTCAGATACATGCTCTTCTGTATCTGCTGGCTTTCTCTGCTCTTCTTCTGAAGTGTCAGAGGAGTCTTCGATCTTGATTGCAAGTGCCAGTGTCTGGGTGCTATTTTGGCTAATTCAGTCCTTGTTCTTGTACAGGCTTCCAGTTGTCCAAAGACCTTCTAAATTTCTAATGAATCCAAGTCTGAGTGTGGGAGCAATTCTTTGAGATGCTGTCACGCAACTCTTGGTCATTGCCTTCCTATTCTCAGCCTGAATTTCACCTCCAGAAACTTCCCTCCGTCATGTGCTAGCCGTAGCTTTGCGGACCACAGGCAGTGGCTCCTTCCCCGTGTTATTTCATGGCGTGTTCCTGCACAAACTGAAGTCACTGAAGATACGCTTTTGGAGTCCTGTGAAGTTCCTGGTTTTGATGAAATTCTGGCAGTGGTCACCTTGGCCTGCAGAGAGGTAAGATGACTGAAGGCTTCAGTCTACAGTGGCTGAAATGCCAGCATGGAAAGCATGGTGTGCAGGATGCAAAGGAGTCGCCTTGAAGGAGGTGATGCTCCCCGTCTACTCGCTCTGGTGAGACCCTACCTGGAGTACTGTGTCCAGCTCTGGGGTCCCCAGTGCAAGAAAGACATGGACCTCTTAGAGCAAGTCCAGAGGAGGCCACAAAGCTGATCAGAGGGCTGGAGCGCCTCTGCCATGAAGACAGGTTGAGAGAGTTGGGGCTGTTCAACCTGGAGAAAAGAGAAGGCTCCAGGGAGAAGTTAGTGTGGCCTTTCAACATACAAAGGGGGCTTATAAGAGAGAGAGAGAGAGGAGATGTTTTAGCAGGGCCTGCAGTGACAGGAGAAGCAGCAACGGTTTTAAACTGAAAGAGAGGCGTTTTAGATTGGAAATAAGAACTTTTTATGATGAGGGTGCTGAGGCCCTGGCACAGGGTGCCCAGAGAAGCTGTGGCTGCCCCTGGCTCCCTGGCAGTGTTCAAGGCCAGGCTGGATGGGGCTTTGGGCAACCTGGGCTAGTGGAGGGTGTCCCTGCCCATGGCAGGGGGGTGGAACTAGATGGGCTTTGAGGTCCCTTCCCACCCAAACCACTCTGGGATTCTATGGAGACTTGTTGTGCCTCCTTGATCACCGTATTCCATACTAAATCCCCCTAGACTTTTTTTTTTTCCAAATAGAGAGTGGGGATTTTTTAACTCCTTGCTAAAATACCTGTCTGATTTCTGGTTCATCACGCAGTACCTACCTTTTAAAAGAAGGCCACTTGTTTCTAGAAGTTGGCAAAACCAACAAGGAGACTCAATTGGTGTGGGATTACCACCATTTTCTCCTGACTTTTCATACGTTATTCCTTCCCGTAAGATCTATTTAGAGCAGCTCATCTTCCGAAATGGATAGGTGTCTCTTACCTGTCTGAATCTTCTGTTTTGGTTTGCTCGTCTGTGAGCAAATCTCTTCCAGATAATAACTTAATAGCCTGAAGAGTTGACAGCAAATTCTACCCTGAAGATTAGCCTGACAGTTTGTGCTGTGTGGAAGACAATTGAATAGCTTGGATCTGCTACTCCTAGCATTTAACGCAAGAATTGGGGATACTCAGTGGTGAGGTGGGAAAACTGTTCTGCTCCTTTTTTTTTTTATTATTATTATGGTGGTGATTATATTATGGCATTCCTTTAGGCTGGGAAAATTGTGGCTGTTTACAAAGAAGTGAAAGGGTTTTTTTGCAGACCTGCATCTGCTTTCGTTTTTTTTTCTGAAGCTGTCGCGTTTCCGTAAATGAGCCGGCCATATTGCGCATGGTACATTAGGGGAGGCCGCGTCGTTTATTAAATATCCCGAGTAGCTGCTGTCCTATATACGTGTTTTAATGTCTGTTGATAAAGCTTGGTGACTTCATGCAGTTTGTGATGATGCTAAGAAAACTCTGGAATACCTGCTTTCTATAGAGCTACTCCTCCTTTCCACCCCACAAGGAATCACTGTACTTTAGTGCTGAAGCCGGGTTAGTTAAGTTGTAGGAGAAATCTGCTTGAGCTCTGTGAGGCCAACCAGGCTGAAGTATGTGTTTCTTGAAGCTATTTATTTGACGTTGCAAAATATGATCGCTTCCATCTTAGCGATTTGCTATGCAGCTCAGTTCATAACTTATCTAATGTAGCAGAAAATCTTGTGTGCTTAGGAGGTTGACATCTGCGTATTTTTTTTTTTCTTAAATACCTATCTTTGTTACACCCGTAATTAGGGTAACATCTTGTTTGTAGAAATAACAAAGCAGACTTGGTGTTGCTTTGCTAGCTGCTGCGTGTTTGCTCCCGAGTTATAAATCAGAGGGCAGATTCAGATGCGGTCGTTTTTCTTCCTCCCTGTTAATGGAGAGCATGCTACAGGAAAAAATATTTGAAGGAAATCTGTCTGCATCTGTCTAGTCTTCCTCACAGCAAGGAGGGGTGTATCAATTGAGTTATTACTACTCTTGGATAATATCCTTTAGGTGGGTTTCTGAAGTGTAGCAATCTCAAGCGTCTTGGAACGAAAACTTGAAGACCCACTAAGTCCTCGTGACTCAAAATTCCTTGTACACCTGACTTCTGCTTATTTAGATTTATTAAAACTAAATAAGAAGTCGTCCTCTAAAATAAGGCTTATAATATGGTTCCATTGACAGAGCCAATTCTGGCAAGTGTAATGAAACAAATTCGGCTTTTATGAAGTTTGGTACAAGTTTCTTATTTGTAAATGCTGCAGCAACCCTGGTTTTGGCTAGTCTCGTCTGTCCTTAGGTACGTTGTAACTGTCTTCCTTTGTAACGTGCAAGGCTGGTTTCTACAGCTTGTTTTTATTTCCTAGATCTTAAAAGAACAAGTTTCAATGAACAAAAGAAACTTAAGAACCTGTACCATCTTATTTTAATGAAGCAGAGACCACATACTTTGTAGTTATCTCTTTTCAAGTCCAAGTTAGACTTCAAAGGCTTCACCTTTATGAAGACTCACGAAGACTTGTTCTTGCTGTCGCTTTTTGGCAGGGCTGTAGTAGCAGGTAACACCACACTGGTTTGTACTGGGAGGGAGGGATTGTGGCAACATATGCATTAAGTAACTTCTTAGATGGAAATAAACCCTTCCACAATACGTGCCATGTGTGCGTCCACCAGGTAGCAAGGTTCTTCCCCACCCTGACCAATGTTTGCTCCCTGGTTGCAGTCCCACTTTGCTAGCCACGGACTACCTCAGCTGGCTTAGCATCAGTGCCAGGTTAGACGGTTTAGAGGTCCTCGAATTCTCTGGATGATCATCCTGCAGCTGAGATCAGGCCTGCAGCCACCTTGGCATCTGATACTGCTTCCCAGCTGTCCTCTGTTTGGAAAGGTTTTGACAGGTTTCTAATTCTGAAAAAGCTCTGTGCGGTGTTGGCAGCGCTCAGGCTTCAGTTTTACTGGTGATAGATGCAACACCAGTGGTGGTAAATCATACTTAGGCTGTGCTCCGCTTCTGCGGGAAGAATATCTCTGCTGAAATTTATGTTATTCAGTGGTTAAGATCCAGAACTGGTATTAGGCTCCAAACCAATACGCAGTCCTTTGTTTTTGTCTAGATTTACTGGATACAGCACTGGTACTCAGTGTTTTTTATCATTTCTAAATGTTAGTAGTTACTGCGCGTGCCAGAGTGCCTTCACTTGTCAAGATCTACGATGGGGAGCGTGGTGTTTTGGAACCACTTGTTCTGTTCTTTCCGGTCGCCGCAGAAAACTGAGCGTTTTGACATTAAGGGAACAACGTGATTGAAGACGGGGGTTTGGGGGTAACTTGTCGGCCGCTGTGGCGATGGCTCGGGGTTTTGGCTGGCAGCGTGTAGGCTGGGGGACTTGAGGGTCTCGGCATCCTCCCGGCTGGGGGTGCTGCAGGGGCAGGTTTGGGCGTAAGAGCAGCTACATGTGGGGTGACCGTCGGATGTTCAGGCCTGTTACCATCTGTTTGCAGAGGCTCGAGGGGATGGAGTGTGACTGTGGTGTCTGGCTGGGCCGTATATACTCAACAGTTAGTGGAAGAAACCTTGTGCTCATTTGGACTTGGCGCAGTCATCTCGGTAATCCTAGTTTTGTTTGTGTGATTGAGTTAATACTCCTGTTTGGGTTTCTTGCACCAAAATAGGTTCTTTGGGTCTCTGAAGCAGGGTTGAGGCAGATAGTGTGGATATTCCCCAGTGCTGTCTTGAGACCAAATTCTTTAACTTTTTTTTTTCCCCCCTATGGGTAGCTTCTGTTGAATGCTTGCTGCAATCCTCGATGTCAAACCTCAGTTGAGCGCTGTGTTCCTTCTGCGGGCTCGTGCCTCATACTGATCCTCAGACCCAACACAGCTGAAGAATCTGAGTCAGCACATCTTTTTGGCTTGGAAAACTATTAAACGTTTGACAAAGCTGTTCGCTGTGACACCTTTTGGTAAACCGGGGCTTCTCTTCACAAACTGTTCAATCAGTCTCTAACATTTACAAAAGCTTGGAATAATCCCTGTGTTCTCGTTGATCCGCTCTTCTATAGCGTGTTATAACTGTACCGCGAGGCGTGTTAGAGTAGGAAATGTGCTTGCTAAGGAGGTGTTCTAAAATACACTTGTGCTGAAACCCCATCTGTTAAATCTTCCTGAGCTCCTCTCTTACCGACTCGAACGTTGAACGTAGTAATCGTTTACGCCGCTTGAGCAAGCCACCCTTAAAACAGGAGCGCGGTGTCCTGATGCTAGTTTCCTGTGGTGTTCAAATACATCTCCTCTTTGACGAAGTGATATCGGGCTCCCCGTTAATAGCTTTGAGATCATTTGCAATTAAATGGAGTCAAGTCTTCCAAGGGGTTTACCCTTGGACCAGTGCTCCACACCAGTATCCGAGCTTGCCCTAACTAATAGATTCGCCTGAGGCACAGGTGGCTAAATTTAGTCTTCTAGCAAGCTAGGTACGACCTTGTGCTACAAAGACTTTTTCTATTTGTGTCTATATCAAAACGTAAAGGCTGCTTTGCTATGGTGGACAGAGCTTTGGGGCTCGGTGATGTCGAAGAACTTTTTGTGCCGGATCACCGGCTGATGCTTCCAGTGTCGCTGTTGACAGTGATTAACTCCGTATCTGAATGCAGTTCACAAGGTCTACAGGTGATCTACTGGTACAAAGCGATCCTCACTGGTGGGTAGCGAGGCTTCAAAGACGACAGATGCGACTTGGTGCGTAGAGCAGATTACTCGGTAATGAATGTTTCGAATTGACAGCTGCGCTGAAGACTGAGGATTGAAAGCGGAAGTTGAATCAAAGTGACTTCATACAGATGCAATTTCCTAACTCTGTGAATGGTAATGTTTGCCCTTGAGGTAAGGTTCAGTTTATCCGTACGAAATAGCACTTTACCCCAGCTTTTTGGGGGAAGTTTTTAGAGTGTGTGAGACGGCGCACAGAGGTGGACGGTTCTGGCATCTGCTTTATTGTGTGGGTTTGCCTCCTTGTGTGAAGTGAGGCTTACTCTCCGTGTTCAACTTCAGCAGCTTTTCGTTAAGGCTGCTTCTAACTAAATACGTAATTCATCCTACGAGTGTAATGAAGATGCCTTCAATGTGTAATTAGGTTTCTGGAGATCTTCTGCCATCCTCGAAAAACACCAAACTTCTCTGAAGTTGGTAGCGCGCTGCCAGCTGAATAGGAAAAGTTGTCGCTGGGAAGTCGAACAGGAATTTCAAGTGTCTGCCGCGCTTGCTGATGTTTAGGAGCGCAGTGAGCGGTGTGGGGTTTTTTTTGGCTTGTGAAAGAAACTCTTTGCAGGTGAGTGGGCAAAACCCTTATTGTTTGGTATGGGCATGGCTTGGGACCGTCAGGTTTTATCTCCCTGGCATTGACTCGGTTATTGTTGGCACACGGGTCTCTTGCTTATTACAGGTAGTACGCATTGTTTTGTTTTTGTGGATGGCTGAAATATTAATCTGATTAACGACTAGGGTCGTTGAGTAATATGCTGGGTGAATTTCAGTAGGCGAGTGTGTGACTACCTCTATTGCGTTGTGCGTTTCTGGTCGTTGCATCTTCAGCAGAGTTGGAAAACATACAGAGAAGGGTAGTTGAGTTGAAGGCAGTGGAGCAGCTGCCTATCCTGGGGAGTCTAAAATGTCTGAGACTCTTAAGATTGGAAGCATTTCTTTAAAAAGCAGGCAACAAACTTCTGGATCTTGTTGTTCTAGGAGTTTGTGGAAGATGATGGTTTAGATGCGTTCAAAAAGTGGTTAGACAAACCTGTGGTCAGCAGGTCCATAAAATGAATGCTGGTAGGACTGGGCAGGCGTGCCCACACTAACATCTGTAATCCAGCTGTTGTGGATGCTGGAGCAGACTGCAGAAGCTTACTGCTCCCTGTAACATCTGCGATCATCGTGGGTGGAGACAGAATAGCAGGAGGGCATTTCTCATCTCAATTATTTCAACTTTATGACCCCCCTGCTCTTTCAGAATATTGGGGCAGGCTGGGGAGGCAATATTTCTGAAGAGCTCTGGAAGATGGCTTACAGATACTTACTGGAAGGCAAATCTCCGTGTTTCTCAGCACGCTGTACATACAGGTCTCCCGGGTTGTACATACTCAAAGGAGATTTGCTGTACAACGTACTGCGGCTTATGTGTAAAAGCCTTTCAAGGTGGGATAGGTAGAAACCGAAACTAGGCAAATAAAAAATTAGAAATAAAGGATGAAGAAAGTAATTGAACATGAAGTTCTTGGTCCCTTTAAAAGGGAAAAAAAAAATCTTAGAATTCCACCTTTTTCATGCAGAAAGTTGGAGGAGGTGTTCATAATGCTTCTCTTCAGCTTTTCTAGCGTGGGATGGTGACCAGCAAGCAGCCGGGCGTTCCTTTGCAGGCGGCGATCGGCTGATAGCCCAGAACTGGGCAGGCGCGACGACGAGTGAAGCACGCACATATTAATGTCCTGCTCTGTGTCATACTAATTACATGAAGTGTTTATAGTGATGATTGCAATGTTTACCGGTCCTGTTTTGATTGTGTTCGTGTCATGGCTGACCAACTGCGGATTGCTTTTTTTAGTTTCTTAGCTTGCTGATCCGTGCCTGCTAAAAATCTAGCTTTAATCGGAAACTGGGCTACTAAGCCAGCAGTCTTTTTAGCACTTTTTAGTTCATGTAGTTTTGTACCTAAACATGAAACTTGGTGTTTCGATGCCTTGCTTAGTATTGAAACGTCCTGTTGTGGAGCGTTAAAAGCTTGTAAGGCTGTGGTGGTAACTGCTGTGCCCAAACGGGGAGGTTTTGGTCCTGCCTTTCCCATGTACTGCTGCTGGTGCTTGTCAAACCTGTTCTGGAGCTGGCCTGACTCTCTAACCTGGCACAAAGCTCTCCAGGTATTGTTGGGTTGGTTTTCTCCTGTTGCTATAATGAGTTAAACTTGTTCACAAGTGAGTCTGATAAGCACAGGCAGGGGAGAAACTGGCAGGAATTCCTCCTGGGGGTTACTGCAGCTCCTTGGTTGCTCTATCTTACGGAGAACACGCTTGGGTTTTCCTTCAAAGATCTTTTTCATCCTGGTGCAAGTTTCAGACTGCAAGCATCTTCCCAGCTTTTGGGGCACATGTGGATTGTTGGTCTCCCCTAAATGGGGTTCACACGTGGAGAAGAACCACCAGGAGAGATAGCTTCTTTGCAGATTCTGGTTAAAGTCTACAGAAACTCTTGAGGAGCAGCAAAGGCCTTGATGAATGGAGATGAGAGGGGTTTTCTTGGAAGATGCCACCTCTTCCCTTCAGAGGGCTGGTGGTGTCATCTGAGGATGTTGCAAGCTTTCTGACCCTGTCAGGTGGGGAAAAAGGATCTTAAATACCTACATTTGGGTTACTGACTTGTGCTTAGGCTTGAGGGGGAGTATCAGCATTAAATTGAGAGTCTGTTAATGATTTAGTAAACCAATGTAGCGAGTGGGGAATGTCGAGCAGATTATGTTTGCTGTGAAGGCTGGGAGGGGTGAGTGCTCTCTAACAGAGCTTGGTTACCCTTTTCTTCAAAAGCCTACGAAGAACTGAAGAAACTCATCTTCAGATGTGAATCAAAGGGATCTTGCAAGAAAACTCCTTGGACTAGATGGAATTTTTAAAATTTTTTTTAAAGTGTTATTGTGTGATCCAGGCTGGGATTGCAACCTGGGAGTGTGAACTTGACTGTCTCTAACAAGACAAATGCCATTTGGGGCTTCTTTTAGACTTGACTTAGGAGGGGTGTACCTCTCCTCCCAGAGGGACTGGGAGTGGAAATGTTCCTTGTGCAGATGCTAGAAGAATATCAGCTGTGACTCATGTAACCCATAAACGGATCCTTGAAAAGGAAGAAAAAAATAATCCAAAATATGAGCAAAGTGCACCGTGATGATAGCAATACGCGGGTGTGATCAGGTACTGTGTGTTTCGGAGCAAGGTGTAAGGTGAAGGAGTGCTGTGTAGAGGCACTTAAGAGATTGCGATCAGTGTTCCTTAAAGCTTCTTTTTGGTAAGGTAGTGAGAGTTCAAAATCCCCTTTTTAAATATTTATCATAACTCAATGTTTAATCAAGGTGGATGCTCTGTTTCAGTCCCCTCTGAACTCATGGCACCCAGACGGTTACCCGGTGCTGTTTCGTCGGTACCCTCTGCTCTTGTTTTGGGGGAAGCCAAAGGGGAAAGCTCTCTTTCTTCGCTTTGCCATACAAAAGAGTAAAAAGCAGCTGTTTCACATTAAGATGTGTGCTTGTTTTTTCCCAGAGCCACACTCTATCGTTCTTCCAGGCTACTGTTCCTTGCACAGTATCTGCAGCTGTTGGGGGGTGCGGGAGGAAAGGTTAAATCATCTGGAAGTGAAAAGGAAAATACTCCTTGGGTGGGCTTTCCCAGTTTGAGTTTCAAGCTTTGGAGGCTGTATCAAACAGGTCAGGGTTTCGGGAGTGGAGGCTAGCATCGAAAGGATAATTTCTTTTTTCTTTTTTTTTTTTTTCATGATGAGAATGGTCAGGCCCTGGCACAGGTTGCCCAGAGAAGCTGTGGCTGCCCCTGGCTCCCTGGCAGTGTTCAAGGCCAGGCTGGATGGGGCTTTGGGCAACCTGGGCTAGTGGAGGGTGTCCCTGCCCATGGCAGGGGGTTGGAACTAGATGGGCTTTGAGGTCCCTTCCCACCCAAACCCTTCCATGAATATAGTTACCTTTTGTGAGCATCCTCGGCGGGACTGTAAAATTTCTGTGTGCTCAGACTGAGATGTCATTGAACCACGTCATAGCAAACGATTGCTCGCTGCTGGAAACAGGTAGTCTAGCTTCATGTTGGTAATGTCTCACTAAGTATAGGCAGTGAAAACTTTTTCTATAAAGAATTTTAGTTTAGAACAAGCAGGACTCTGTTCCAGATGAGTCAGAAGATTGAAAGAATTCCATTTCATGACATTCATGTGTTGTGAGTAGACCCTATCTGAAGTTGCCCACGTGTTTTCTCTAAATTTTGTAGTCTCCTTGTCTTACTTGAGGCACTATTCTGTTCCCTTTCATCACAAAGACCATTGGCATCAGTTTTGAAGTCTTCAATATTTTGCTGTTAACAGAACGTAGGCTACCTGTTATGCATTAGAAGTACATGCAGCTTTCAGCGGCTTGCTGGGAATGTCGAACCTTCACACACACAGAGATTGCAGCTAGGCATGCTGCTAAATAACTCAGTTTTGTTTGCTGTTCTGCTTTTGTAAAGGCGAAATTGAGATCTAGACCTGCCTGCAGCATTCCCTTGCTACGTTTGAAATGTGTGGGCTACTCATGAGTTAAGGGAATTGAGAGATATCAAATGGTTTTTGCAAGCAGCAGTATTTTTTTTTTTTTTTTTTACCTAGGTGTCAGACGATAAACACTGTTCTGAGCAGTGCCCAAGTACAGTGCCAGAATAAAAGCTGACTCTCTTTTTCTCCAGTTGAGCAGAATGAATGTAGATGTCAGCTCTGGGGTGTATTCAGGAAGGAATTTGCAAATTACTGAGTCCAAGCGGAGCTTTGCTTCAAGAGCAATTGTTGAGGCATTCAGCTTTCTGCCCAGCTCTTTTCCAGGTGCTGAACATTTTTGGTTTGGGCAAAAAGACGGCAAAATCTACCCAGCAAGGTATGGCTTTCCCTGTTTAACGCTGCTACTTTCCATGTTTTGAGGGCAGGCAGCCCTGACGTGTAGTTTGGGTTCTTTCTGCTTCACTGCTGCTCTGCTGTCCACTAGACAAAGGTTTTAAAATTTACTGATAATTGACAGATAATACTGCTTATTTATTCCCAGCTAGTTGGCACATAATGCTTATTTAGTCTATGCAATCAAAGTTAGTCTCTTACTCTTGCCCTTCTGACAAGAAGTGGTTATTTATGTCTAGCTAATATTAAAGGGTCAGCGGCGAGTTAGGTCAGGTCAATGAAAGCAGTGGTGGATGTGGGAGGAGGATCGACTACTTCTGCTGTGAGACTTGGGGAGGATCAGATGGAGCTAACAGGAGGTAGGTTCAGAAGAAGCAGGACGTTGTTTTTCAGGCAGTGAATAGTAGACTTGTTGAACTAGCCAAGGGCTGTTGTGGCTACGAAAAGTTTGGGCAAGTTCAGAGAGGAACTGGATGAGCTCATGAAGAGGCTGCAGAGAGTGTTCTTGAAGACCCAGAAGTCCAAACTGACTTGGGAAGGCCTGGAAATAAAAACCAACAGAGGTGGAAGAGTGCATGGAGAAGTTATGTTTGCTTACCCTCTTCTTTCCCTCTCCCAGGCATCTGCTTATGGCTGCTGCTTCACGCTGGAGGTGAAGCTAGGTGGGCTGTATTCTTTGGTTCACCTCTTTCGCTCTCTGAGGACACAGCTTTAGGTATTTTGCTGCTCTCCTCTGAGCCGTAGCTGTTAGTGGTTTCTGGTGAGCAAGCAGAGCAGTAGATGGGTGGAGGTGCAGGTGATACGTTCTAGCTGCTCTTGTCTGACTGAAGCTGAAGATGGGGACTCACTCCCTCCTCTTTCATGCAACGTGCAGCTTAAATTTGCTGGACTTTCTGAGTTGTCACCCCGATACTTTCATTACCCCCTGAAGAGCTGTTCCTTATGTGTTGGCAGAACAGGAGAGGGATGTTTCGTGCTGCAAACTCATGTATTCACTGATTTTTTTAACCATTAGGCAGACTTTTCTTTGGGAGTTTGTTTGAGGTGAGGATTTAATACATAAAAATGCTCTTGCTGGGTTTCCTTTTTCTAGATGAGGCTTTTGAATGATAATGTATTTGTCTTGGAACAGAAATACATTTAAAGTTTTATGCCAAAACTGTCTGACAGTGATGAGATCTCCTGAAAAGACTTCCCTGCACATGAGAAATGGTCCAGAGACCCCTTATTTTTCCATATGGGCGTGGAACGCTTTGGTTGAAAATCTACTCACCCGAACTATTCGTTGATCCAGGACTGATAGGTCCCTTCTTCAAATAAGGCACTTGTTTCTGGACAGCTACGCATTCTGTTTGCTGCTAAGCAAAGTTCTCAAGTTCTCACTGTTTGAGCTCGATGCGAGTGCTGGAGCATCTTGTTTGCTCTTGAGGTTTTGTTTCATCATCTAATGCCATCAGGAGCTCTCTTACCTCTTTTGCCATGCTGGACAACATGAAGATTTTGGAGTAGGACAGCGTCCATTAGGTTGGAATTTTAATATCGTTTCCATGCTTTAATTTGGTAACACTATAAATGCCTCAAGCTTAAAGATGACAAGTGGTTTTTTTAAAGTATTACCCAGAGTTTTGTGCTGCTAACTGGTAATAAAATAATAATGAGCTGAAGTACAAAAGATCCAAAAACTGTCTGTGTACCGGCTTCCCAAGAGAGCTAATAAGGAATGGGTTTGTAGAGTCATCTTCCCTGCTGTGGCAGAAGCGATGTCCTCCTCCGGGAGCCGAAAAGTGTCTGTGGTATACCCCGAACTTTCAAGCGCTGTGCCTCGGAAATCGTGTCTCTCAGTTCAGGCTGGCACAGATTAGCCCGGCCCCTGGAGGAGATGAAAGACCTGGTTGTGTACTCTAAGGTAGCAAATATCATCTCTTCACAAGCTGCCCTCAGGGACATTAGTTTTTGCTCTGAAACTGAAACAAGCCTTCTCATCTGCTCCTTGCTTTGAAAAGTAGTGGGGGAAAAACATCTAGTAAGGCTTAAAGCTTCTGGTGTAGTCTTGTTCTCTCTCACTGACAGCCAGAAGAGGTTTTGGGCGTCTGTGGGGCTTCTTCAGCTGATGCGATGGTGTTTTTCTGAATATTGTGGCCGTTGAGGGCTGAACAGAAACGCTGCTTGTTGGCAGTGTGCTGAGAAGAGGCGGCTTTGCCAAGGTTATGTCAAGCGATGCAGAGGAGCGTGTCCAGAATACAGGTGCGTGGGACCCAACCGTGCCCAGCTCCACGCCCCCAGATGCTTGTATCCTTCTGGTTTTGGCACTCTGTAAAATAAATAACTCTTCTTCCTGAAGCGAGTTGTCTGATAGGAAGCAGAGGATTCTTTAGAATCAAAGGATTCTGCGTTATGTCTGCATGGTCGTACAAAGCCAAGGTCTATTGAGTTCAAGCTGAGATACATGTCTCCAAGCCAAAGGCCTAGCTAGCACCATCAAGGAAATGTCACAGAAAATGGGTTCGGTGTCTGGAGGTACTAATTAAACACACACAAAAAAAAGTTTAATTATCTGTCAAAAGCTAGAAAGGGTCTTTCTTGCTATTTGTGGTTTTGGACTACCTCTTTCATTGTCGTTCTTCCTTCCATAGCAGCTCTTGCAGCCTCCTTAGTCTTCCTTTCAAGAAGGGATGTGATCCCCTGGACAAGGAGTAACGGCTGTAAGCTGAAGGAGGGGAGATGGAGATGAGATCTGAGAAAGAAATTCTTCCGTGTGAGGTTGGTGAGGCCCTGGCACAGGTTGCCCAGAGAAGCTGTGGCTGCCCCTGGCTCCCTGGCAGTGTTCAAGGCCAGGTTGGATGGGGCTTTGGGCAACCTGGGATAGCGGAGAGTGTCCTTGCCCGTGGCAGGGGGGTTGGAACTAGATGGGCTTTGAGGTCCCTTCCAACCCAAACCACTCAGTGATCCTGCATAATGTTAGGCTTTGGGCAGCGAGGCTTTCTTGAAAAGGAAAGACTGGAGCTTGTTACCATGATCAACTAGTGCTCCAACTGGGTTGTCCACATATTCTCGCTTGTTAACCATTGCTTTTTCTTGCTGCAGGAGGTAGCTTTCATTATCATGCCACACTTGCAGCTAAACAAGGTTCCTGGCTTCTGGGCCGGGTTTAACGTGTGCTGTAGTCGTGAGCCGAATCCTCTCGTTACTCTGGGGTCCTTCGTGCTTTGCTTGAGCCATCTTGCTACCGGGTGGGATTTCTGGGTGAACCCAGCACCACCAGTGTACGGCCAGGGAAAGGATGGAAAATGAGCTCTGCCTTTTGAACCTCTGGTGCTTTCAAGATGCTGGAGTCCCATCCACATGAACGTGGGAAGAGTTGTGTTTGCTGTGCTGCAGGTCAAAAGATCTGTCAGTAAATGTTTTGTATGAGGTGAGGATGGATTTTTTCACCTGGCCTTGCCAGTAGGAAGTAGCAGAAGGTGACCAGCACGGCGGATTTTCTCACGCTACACTTTGACTCCTCCCTAACGTGCCTGTTGTCTCATTCTTCGAGCAGAACGTGAACAATACCTAACCCCTGGTTCGAACCTGATCCTTAGGATCGTATGAGATGACTTATTTACTTTTATTCCTGAAGTAAATCATTGTAGCATAGAGTGGGTTATAAACAAACTCTTCCGTTTAGCTTCCTTGTTTGGAGATGCCACCTCTAGCTAGAGGTTGGTATTTATGTAAAGAAACCGAGGTGCTTTCTGGCCGATGAACCCGATTTGGAATTTTTATGCACAACTTTTGTTTTTCCTTCTAAGTTTAACTGAGGTGCGTTCAACGCGGCAAAAGAGCAAGCTTCACCGGGTTAAAGGGTGTTCAGCGTTTAAATATGTGGACAGTCATGTTAATGAGATACTCCTATTCTTTGCCCAAGAGTGCTTTCAGGGTTATGATGTCAAGTAACTAAATGAAGCTGCAATCCCTCTTTGAGCATATAGGTGCTTGCGTTTTCTCTTTCTTATAGGGTTTTATTTGGTACAAGTTTGGCTGGTTCTTCCTTGCTGCAGCCTTTGACCCGGTCAAATAACTTGCCACAACTTTAGTGTCAAGTAGAACAAAAGCTTGCCTTAAATGCTTTGCAATAAATTTAATATTTGGGGATACATTCAACTACCTCACACCTTTTCATTTTAGAGGAATGGGTGTCACTCCCCGCTTGCACAGTGAAGCTGTGGAGCAGCGGTGTGTGTTCCTCACCCCGGTGGTTGGCTTCATTCAGGAACTGGTGCTGGGTAATTGTAGACGAGGATTAATTAAGACAGCTGTTGTGAGCTCGTGGAGACTTTTGAAGTCTCTTACAATGCCATTGAGCAATCCTTGTAGCTTCTTGAGGACAGAAATCATGAATGACATTGGAAAAGCACGTATATGACTTGGGCTGGCCTGACAACAAGTTTATGAAAGTACAGGGCAGAGGTAGACCAAATTCCTGCACGCTTCAGTCAAAGCAGCGTCTCTTGGCAGCATGGTGATGGCGACTTCAGTCTACCTTGGGCTTGATGTTGGAGAAAGCGAAAAAGTTCTCTGGTACAGGGTTTCCTTCTGCTGTGTGCGGTCAGGGCGAAGAGTGACCGTTGTTTTCCCCTCATGCGCCTACAGAACAAGCAGTTTGAGAGGTTAGCATGGACCCTTGAACTTCTACCACTGCTGTAATAGTTAAGAAAATAAGGATAAAAGTGTGAGCTTAGGTGTAGGCTTTGAGCGCCCGTGAGGCACTGGGGAGCCCGGCTGCTTATACCCTGTATGGGAGTCTAACGTGGTATTTCAGCGTGTCGGAAGAACTTGTCTTCTAGATGACGCTCAGAGCTGCTCAGAACTTAAAGTTGCTCTTTAAAAATTTTAATTTTTATTAGAAGAATCCATGTGTTTTCTTTGGAAGGAAGTTAAATGCCCAAGTTGTGAATGCGGAACAGTGTGTCTCTGGAAAACTCTATCCAGTGTGACCAGAAATGGTTTCATTTTGGTTTGACCTTCACTTCCCTGTTACAGCGCGCTCCCTCTCAGAAGTTGGTGTTTGGGCCCTGTTCTGCCCTACAGCTATATGCTCTGGAGGGTGTTATTTATGACGAAAAAGGCACAAAAAAAAAAAAAAAGCGCCTCGTGCTTCACTCTGACCAAAGAGCCTGGAACATCACAGGAGGTGGAGCCAGCCTAGGGATGCTGCGTCACAGGAGTTCAGGTTCGGGAACCTGTTTCCCAAGGTGGGGAAATACAGTTTACCAAAAGCAAAACCCAAAATTACTGAAGAGCAAGAAACATCTATATTTTAAGAAAATGCTGTCATCTTCTGAACTAAAATTCATGTTATTGCACTGAAAGCTATTAGTTTGCCCTGATGTGGTGTAAGGAAAAATACTAGATTTTCCTGTAAGAAATGGTGTTTGGCTCCGTTTCATCCACAGTATTCTTTTTTTTTTTTTTTTTTCCTTTTCTTCCTTAGCAGAATAAAGCAAGATTGGAAGTTGCTTGTATGAACTGTTGCATTAAGACTTTCTAAAAATGTCCTTTCTTCTTTTCCAGATTGACTACAGATATGACTGGCTGGCTGCTCTGCTGCTCCTGTGCCCCAGCACTTGCTACCCTGTGATTTCAGATAACAAACATAAGAAGTGAATTACCAAACGTGCGGTGAGTGTCATGTGGCTTGATATTCTGGAGCATCTTAGCATAGAATTCAAATATTCCTTCCTAAAAGAACCAAAAATAACTATATACAAGGGAAAACACTATAAAATCCAGTAACTTATAACCAGGGTATGTGAAATATCTGTCAAGCCTGTGGAAGGATGCTTGGAGACCGCAATGCAAGTTGTTCAATTCTTATTCCTTGTTTCCATTTTAATTTTTTTTTTCCTCTCAATTTTGTCAGCATTTTTCACCTGAGGTAACTTCTCTGGGAACTTGCATCCCTGATTTACTCTCCCTGGCTTTATTTTTAGAAACGTACGCATTGAGCTGAGAAGTAGGTAGCTACAGTGCTCCTTGTCAGAGATGAATGTCTCCAACAAGGAAACTGGGTAGGGTTAAAGTCAGGGAGAGTCCAAAGTCTTTAGTGGTGAACCGAAGCTTCTCCAAAAATGTTTTGTTACCAGGAGGAGAGTTGATGTGCCCTGTATTTAAGCATTTGTTCCAGTGTGACAAGTGAAATATAGGCTAGGTTGCCTATTCTATTACAACTGGCCTCTGAAATGAGCAGAAAACTCAAAACTGAAGGTGTTGGGAAAATTTTCCCCTCCAGAACAGAGAAATCGAAGGGAATAACATTTGTAGGTGAGTGAGTGACTCCGGTGCAGAGAGATACCTTAATTTCATGAGATGGGCAATAGTGATGAAAGTAAACAAAAAAGCAAGTGTTTTGATTTGATAAGTGATGACCTTGAGAGCAGTGAAAGCTTCTGCTTGGCAGGAGGGGGGTTTTTTGGGTGCAGGAGTGAAACTGGCACTAGATTTCCCTTTCTGGACTTGTGAAGAAACATATCTATGGCACCAAACCGCATTTCTGTTCAAACATAAGCCAGCGCAGGCTGAGTGATACTGATGAAGTAGTTGGGGCATTTTGTTTAGGAACATAATTGTGTATCATCCTTTGGGAAATAGCATTTCTACTTTTGGACAAAATGATGTGACAAAACAAATTCTTTCTGAATTGTAATTTCCTTTTTGCATTTTGTATGTAGAACGCTTAATGAGCTCTTGCCTTTTGGTAATTTCAGCTGGGGGGGGGGAGGGTAGATGGATGGACAACGGTTTCAAGCTTTCAGTAGCTTCCAGCCTGGAGGAAAAATCTGTTTTCAATTTGACTTGATATTGTATCTCAAATTAGTTTGCAGCTTCATCCCCTAAAACGGATTTATCTTTTTTTGGTGCCAGTAGTAGGAGTGCCATTAATTGTTAGAGAAGTCTTTAGTTTGAGCAATTCTGACTGGTGCAGTACAGTGCTTTTAATATCTCCACATGAGTCCAACGGAGACTGTAGTCATCTGACTGTGCTTCATTTTATATTGTTTCGTCTTAAAGATAAAGCCCCTGAAGTCTAAAGCTTTGTTGATGTGATGTGGTGGAGGGTTTCTTTTGTGACTTGAACCCTTTGGCTTGTTTTTCTTCATCCTGCCTGTACGACATCTGGGATCTTGGGAATGTTTGGGTTTTTTTTAATCAGATCAATCTGTTTCTGTGGGGTTTGGGATTGTAGCATGTTTTTTCACTTGGGCAAAGCTTCTATCTGGCTCACTATGTCTAATTTGTTCCCCCTCTCATTCTCTGTTCGGCCACTTACACCTGAGGATGTGGATTCTTAGCAGACTCCTAGGCAGCATGAATGCTAAACGATACAACGAGGAGACCCATCCTGTCTTTATTTTTTGATACAGTAGCAGTTGATAATGCATTACTGAAATTCTTTACCAATTCCAAGACACTGAAAAGCTCCCCTGCCTCAGCCGTGGATCTTGCTCCCAAGCTGCCTACGCTGGTATCCCGTTCCTGCCTGCTTTTATCTTTATGTGTATTTAATATTTAAAGAAACTCTGTTTCTCCAATTTCGTGACTTCTGCTTGCCCATACTCCTCTAAGCTAGCACCCCGACTCACGTCCTTACTCATTCAAGGAACATTTGTGTCTTTATCCAAGTGTTCCCTGCCTCAGGATCCCCAAGCCGAAGTGCGCTGGCCTGATTTCTTCCCAGCTCCGGTGAAACCAGTGCCAGGTGCTTCTACTCCTGCCTTTGTGCTGCGGAATCAGGCATTGTCCGTGCGAGTGAGGAGTTAGCTCTAGACTCTGCCATGTCGTTCTCCAGTGTGCTTGGTGAACCACATCCAGGTTGAAGAATCTGGCTTTAGGAGCAGATTTTTTTCCTGGAGAGCATAAATGAACAGTGGTTAAATGGTTAAATTCCTGTCTTACGCAGTTGCTCGCGTGTTACGTCTCCATTGTGCTCACTAAGGGGTGCGTTGGAGTGGCTTTCTGCATAGTAGTAGATAGAGTACATAGCGGTATTGTGGTAGACCTGGGCCAATGGTGGCTTGCACAGGAGAACACTGGGCTAAGGGATTGGGGTTGACTGCAGAGTGGACTTCTCCAGGTGGTGCTGGAGGAAGCTAGCTGGAACCAAAGTCTCAACCAATGTCAAAAAGAGGGAGACAGCAGTGAAAGCTGTAGGTGCCTCCACTGTTCTTTGGCCACGTATTGAGAGCGGTCCTGATGATGTGTGGTAGCTAAAATATCCTTCTGTATGTGAAGCTTTCTGGTTGTATTAGTCATCCATCAGGCTTCTGGATTATTTAAGTGCTGAAGCTCTCCTCAAAGAACAGCAATATCTATTTGTAGAAAGGTACATAATGTGAAGTGCAATTCCAGTATATTAGAGCTACACTACTTGAGATGTTCTTAGGAATGCTGCTTCTCCTGTTGTGGGACTTTGTGATCTCTAAAGCCTGTATCAAAAAATCTGTCATCTTATAAGGCTTCTAGTTGGGCTTAGAGACTCCAATGGTGATGCCACTAGAGCTCCTTCTCAACTTTCTCCACAAAATCACTCCTCCTGTTCAGTGCAGCGTAGCTTCAGCTGTTGGATGTTGGTCTCCAAACACTGATAAACCCGGAGGAAAAGAGGACAGTGTCTGAAAAGGTGCTCTGTAGCCTTTTCTGTAGGAAAATATTCTTCCGCTAGGCATGGGGGAGCCCCTAACTCAAATAGTTAATGACCAAAACCTTCTTCTCTAACTCTTCAGCTTGTAGTGACTTGATGTAAGTCTGAAAACGCCTAGAGCTGAACTGGTCCATTTTTGAAGCTGTAATTCATCTGTCTCTGCTGTTTACAGAAAATCTTTAGGACAGCTGCTAGCAAGAAGGTTAATTACACTACAGCATGATAATATTCTCGTAAACTTAGAGAAAACTCGACTCTTCATGACTTTTGCAATGCGTACAGCGTCGCTCCATCGTATTCTAACCTGAGAATTAAACGTGGGGTTTCATGTGATGTTTGAAATTCATAGACTCGCAAAACACTTGTTCTTGCTTATGCAGTCTGGCTTTTATGTAACTCATTATTTTTGCTCAAATGTTGCAGATAGTCTGTTTCCTCTAGCAACAGCCACCAGATGTTTAGCTGAACAAGACTTAATTCTTTAACGTTGACCTGTAAGAAATGTGTGAAGGCGAACACGGGGGTGGAACAATTGTATGTCAGCACGATTTCCATTTCCTTGCTAAAAACCCAGTGTAAGCCTTGCAGTTTCATTCGAGCGACGATGGATCCTTATTTTTTGTGGTACGCTATGAGGCCTTTTCCATGGTTTTTAATGTTTCCATAAATGTCCTGTTGGGAGGGGGGGGATGGGATCAAGCTGTCTTACGAGAATTAGCATTACTTGGGCAATTAGCACTCTATGGGCTAAGTCTATCTGGTGACTCTGCCACCGTGCCGATCCTGATGTGCATTCTGGTTGTCAGCTAGGCTTCTTACCTACCTGTAGGTCTTCTGTCATCAACTCTTGTGCTTTGCTCGACGGACTCTTATTTCATGTTTCCGTGGGAAACCGACTCCTGTCTCGTTTTTTCAGCTGGATGAAAAGAGTGCACTGATGTTTTACTGGGGGGCACGGGGTGAGTAGTCCTGATGGTGACTGCTAGAAGGTCCATGCAGCTCTTGTCTCCAAAACATCCCCATTCTAGGGCTTCAAGTAGCACTGTCTTTCCAAGACCGCTCTGCGTGGAAGAAGACTGTACAGGGACTCTTCTGCTGGGGGTGAATGATCTAATACCTGGATTTTTGGATCTGTTTTCTCCTCTGGGTCTGCAAAGACTAGATAAATCAAAGCAGAGCTGTGTTGTTTCCCTTCTCCACAAGGATATCTTGCTCCAGATCCCGTTGTGTTTCCCCTTGTTGTGCAGTTTGAAGAGGAAGGTGTGTGTACTGGACAGCCAAGCTGGCCATAAGCCATAACGGTGGTCTCCTGGCTGGACCTTCAGCCACTCCCTGAACGGTGTGGTTGGTGCAGGTACGATGCACCTCTTAAGAATCTAAATGCATGAAAAGCTGCATAGATAAGCTTCAAGGATAAATTTATTGGCCCTTAACTGGGGGGTACTGGTGACAGGTCTGTACCTGAGAAGTATTGATTGGGTGGAGAAGTGTGACTCTGCGAATGGCTTCAAGATTTCAGGGGTTAAAGTATCTGCTGGTTTGGGTTAGAGATGCTTCTGCTAGAAATAGTACTTACCTGGTGCTTCAGGACACAGTGCGGACGCTCCAGTCTTCACAATTAGGGATTTTGGTCCATGTTGGCCTTCGTTTTGGTGCTTTTTCAGAAGCTCTAGATGCCTTCCCACAAAACTTTGGCATTGCTTAAGCAGGAGGTAACTTGCATGTCCTTTCCTTCTAGTAAGATGTGAGACTGGTACTCGAAGTAGTACCTCAAACTCCTTTCCCTTGTACTGCTTGCATTAGGTTTGTGTTTTTGGTAATTCTCAAAACTAGTATGTGGGGATCCTTACAGCAAGACCTTGCTGATGTGAACTCACGGGCCACGTGCTCGCTGGCCACTAGCTGCAGTTTTACTGCATTTACTGGCTGTTATCATCCTTGCACAAATGGCATTTGTTTCTCCTTTAAGTACATGCTAGATAATTCCTTTGCAGAATGCTACCGAATTATTTTGCTTACTAAATATCTGCCAGTTTTGAAATTCAGTATTTGCTATCCTTTTTTCTCCTGGTGGGATGGGGGAGGGAGGCCGCGCTACATCCCAGTGTTACAAAAAACATGTGAGGGTGGAAGATGTGGCTGCAGTTTCAGGGAAAGCTGCTGCTACTGCAGTTAACACAAATGAAAGCCTTTATGTTCTTGGCATTCTGCTCTTATACAGGATATGAAAAGAGCTACTGAAAATTACCAAACAACAGGGGAAGCAGAACTCCTCGAGTACATGCATTTATTTTTGAGATGTTGGAAGAATCAGAAATGTCCAATTGTCCGCAGTTTCCTTAGCTGTCTGTTTAATGGAACAACAGCGTGTGACAACCTGCTGCTGCTGAAAAGGATGATACCATCTACCCATACCTTTCCTTGGGCTGTCTCTGAGGCTTTTTTTAACCTCTCGGTAGGGATTCAGCTCGGGAACCTGACGTGCAGGTCTGGAGTTGGCTCGCTGAGAGGTCAAATGAGTGCCGGAGCTGGTGAAATGGAGAGACTTGAGTGTGTTTGGTGGACAGAGGAGCAGGAAGATGCCCTTTAGGGTAGCTAGATGTTAAACAGGGTAACCCATCTGATGTGTATGCACCAGGCATGGCTGTTCTGGTAACCTAGGGGCTACTTGACTCTTCTAACCAGCTCATCTCTGTCTCCTTCATTCCCCAGGAGACACCTAAAGCCAGGCTTTGATTCCCACTCCCTTGGATCTAGGACATGGGTGTTGTAGGAAGCTGGGAAAGGGAAGGTCAGAATGAGGTGCACGGGCGTAGGGAGGTGGTGGTACACTCAGGCACTGCTCTTCGTGACCCGTCTCTGGGGTTATGAGGTATAAATGCCTCCCTCCTACCCAGCACCAGGCTTGGGAGTACTCGGATGTGGTGCTTCCCATTGCTTGTCTGTCCTGTAGCACCCCAGCGTGCTGCTGGTACCGTTCGTGAAGCCGTCTTGTACGTTACGGGCAGGGTGTTGCCCTGTAGTTGAAGAGCCGTGACCCTGACCCATGGCTGCCAACTCTGGGAAGCTCCTTTGGGCTGGAGTTGCCTCGTCTTAATGCTTAATTTCAGTTTTTAGCCTGTCTCAGCCTGGCCGCTAAACTACTAAGGCTGCTGTAGTCTAGACTAATCATGGTCTGTTAGATCCCTGGGGATGGGGTGGAGGAGTCTGAACCTCTCTGTGATGTGGAAGCAGCATTTCAGGCTTGTGGGGTGCTGTAGAGGACTTGTGGAGCCGTTTGGGGATTCACCTGAAGGTTGCCACTAGGAAGAGCGTGGAAAGCGGATAGAAAATGTTACTGGGATAAACCGACCGCTGAGAAAGGTTTGCTTGCTGTTTGCTTTCCTCAGGTCGTGAGAAATCTGGAGGTAAATGCTTAATTATTTCACTTCTAAGGTTTCAGAGGTTTTTCTCATCACCTTGAACCCTCTTTCTGTGCTTCAGCGCTTGCGGTTGATTGAATATTAAACGTGTCACCGTGTATCTGAGGCACTATAAGATCGAAACCAGAAGCAGAGTACATATGGAGCTTTGACTCGCACCCAAACTCTGTGGTTGTGCTGTCGTAAATAGATCTGTGAAAGCTGTTTTCGAGCGGTGCATGGATGCTTAGTCTCACTGATTGCTTTCCTGGAAAAAAAACCTACCGGCAGGAAAACTACAGCTTATTAATTGATACGATATGTATCCGATCACCACGTAGATCAGGTATAAGCTGTTTGCTTATATGTATACATGAATTGGAAAAATTGTCGTACAGTACAACTGACCTTTCCTTAAAACAACCAAAAACCCACTGCTAATGTGCACCTACTGCAGTAATCCAGGGAATAATTCCCATAAAAGGCTGTAAAATCTTAATGCTTTTATTTTCTCAGCATGTGAGTGTGTAAGAGAGGTCAGAGGATGTGCAGGCATTGTCCCCTATATTTGGTGGCATTTCAGGGGAAACCAAGAGTCCGAGCAGTAATTAAGCTAACTCCAATGCAGTTGAATCGGTGATGAAGGGCCCCGCTAACGAGCACTGGTTTGCTGGCTGCGGTAACCAAGCTGTGCTCAGATAAACTGCTCCTGGAAGTGGCATCTTTTATTTCCTTTCAGAAATCCTTTGGTGTGAGAGGTCTCAGGTTGTATTCTGCTGCACTGGCACGTGTGCCCCGTGAAAGAAGAGCAGATAAGCTTCAGATAAGGGCGGCCAGCTGGCAGGTAATGGTAAGCGATTTCTACAAGCAAATCCATGGTTGTTGTCATCTCTTCCTCAAGCAGCAGCAGAGGTTTGCAGCGTTGTAGTAAATCACTTGAGAGTGCAGGGAATGCAGCGAGATCCCTGGGGAGGTTATGGCGGCTGTTGGACGTCTGACTGGTACTTTACAGACGTGGTCGAGCAATGGTCCATCACAAACAAGGGTTTGACTGTATTTAGGTAGGCTGTCCCTGTTCCCATGTGCAGCTTCACCTTGTCCTGAGGCACGTCCTGCAGAGGGATAATGGCCAGACCACCATGGTTGAGAGTTTATTTTCCTTTTTAATGAGGAGTCTTCAGATGCTGGAAAGTCCAATTTTTAGCATTTCCTTTAAAAGGCAGGAGATGTCAGTCCTCAGTGTCCTTCTCTACTAAACTTTCTTTAGCTGAATGAGAATCAAATCTGTACAGTTTCTGTGACAAAACAACATTCAACAAGTTCTTGTTCTCTCGCATGTCAATCGAAATGTCACTTAAAAAGGACCTTGCTGATGTAGATGTCTAAGTTGGAGTGTGGAGTTTCACTTTTTCTGGGATGCTGGTTTTGGGGACATAGTGCTGGTCCTGTGAACAAGGACACTGGTTAACCTCAAACGAGCTCTGAAGGCTGCAGGTTCAAAGAGAAGATGAGATGCCTCCCTCGACACAAGCTGGAGAGCACTGTTCTGCGAGCTGTGGGTACCAGAAGGCTACGCAGATCCAAGAAGCAGGACAAGTTCATTCCAGTAGGGAAAATCAGTCCAGTGTCATTGCATTGATACCACTGCAGGTCGTGAAATGGTCTTCAAGCCTTTAGCTCCGATATAGAGCACTGATGAGTATTTCCCGTGCGCCTGTGGTCTTGGCTAGATGTTGCTACTGGCCACCTAAGATGGGATATTGTGCCAAATGCACCCTTTGTGCGTCTCGGTGTGCTCGCTCATGTTCTGATTGCACCTGCGCTTTCATGGCATGAGTTTCTTCTGAAAAATCTGAAATGTCCTTGTGCCACCTGCCGGTTTTCACAATCTGACTGAGAAGGCTAAGCTGGAAATAGCATGAATTTTCTTTCGCGTGTGGTGATTCAAAGGGGTGTTTTGTAGCTGATGACAGAGCCGTTTTCAGGTTCCAAACCACAAAAGGTGACTTTTGAAGAGTGCCTGATGTACAGGCCAATACCAGGCATTGTATATAGATGCGACTGAGACGTGCTGTCTTTCCTTGTGGGAAAACTGTCTTGTAGGCTGAGGAATTCAGCTTGGGTTTTTTCAGCTTTCTCAAGGTTATATTGTTTGCATGAAAGGGGAACAGGCACGGTAATGAACTAATTCATCTTGAAAAATATAGTTTTAAGATAGTACCTGTAGTTGAGGGAGGCAGGGTTCCAGCAATGTGCTCTTAGAGGCTCAGCTTTTATTGAAGTGAAGATTTGGTGGTGGGGAAGGACTTGGATGGGAGGTTGGTGCCTTTCAGAGGACAGAAAGATGCTTGGGAGCCTAAGCACTCTGTGTTTTCCTGCCTTAGGACGTTAAGTCTCTGCACGGGACAAAAAAAAAACCCCAACTTGCTTCTTGTTTTAGATCGTGATATTAAAACTAATAGGGTGGAATAAGGTGTCGTGTCTGCTCAACAAGATTGGTGCTTGTGAAATAAATGTTAAAGCTCAACGTGAAGAAATCTGCCAGCCGTGACTAGTCCCAGGCCGTGTGTTGCGGGGCAAAGGAATGTTATCATCAGGATGTGCTTTCCTTGGCTACAAATCTCTGTGAGTACCTGTGGTGCATCTCTACTTCATTTTAAAAGATAAACTTAAGTCTTAATTCTAGATGAGTGTGAAAGGGTGGAACAAATAGCTTTTTCCTCCAACTTCAGGAACCAAGGACTTCCTCTGATCGTCGCTCCTTGCTTACTGTTTATTTCTTTGTTGGGCGTTGGCTTCAGTTTCTCCCCGTTGCTAATCCAGGGGAAGCCAAAAGGTGTCTTCTAATCTCTGTGCACCCAACTCATCTGAGTTGCCTTAATCTTATCACAGGGATTTGTTTTGGTTCTTGAGAAATCTTGAGGCTTCTCTCAGCATTGTTGCTAATTTTTAAGTCATTTTAGGATGGGAAATACAGTAGCACGGAGCTGCTTCTGTTTCCCTGCTTCCTTAAACCTAAATTTATGTACTTGCTAGCCAGCTTCGGTTTGAAATATCTGCCAAATGCTCGCGTTCTCTCACTTGTTGAATAGCAAGCAAGCTTATATGGTTACTGGTGTGTTTATTTAATATATGAAGAGGGTGGTACTGTGTGCTTTGGGAGGGAGGGTGCACCCATCAGGACACCTCAGCTGAGACATGAGCAAGTGAGCTTTGCCCCAGTGCCTCTGAAATGCTGCTTCTGTAACGGAGGTGGTAAATGACTTCAAAAGCAGCTTAGGAAATGTGGTTTCAGTGTTTGGATAATCCGGTATCTAATACGACCCAAGATGTGAAGCTTTTCTTGTGGACAGGGATGAGCGACTCCTCTCCCGTGTGCATTCCTTTGTGCTACGCTGCGTCGCTGAGCTTGTGCTTTATTATTTTCCTCGGTGAGGGATCACATGTGGATCGCTCTCCTCTGGCTTTATCATAATAGCTGGAGAAATTTAAGGTCTTTGAATTCTTTGTCAAATGGGATTGAAACCCATGAATGGGTTAGCAGCTTGCAAAACAGGGATACCAGCACTACTAAGGCCAACACGTAAGTCAGATTCCTTGAGGAATGGAGCAAAATATTTCTTTTTGTTAACCGCAAGACCTTACTCTTGTTCATACTAGGTGGTATTTATAGTTTTAATGGTATGTGCCTTGCCTTTCCTTCCTAATAGATTGCCAGACCGCAAGTGGGTGGAAGATTTGTTTGTTTTGGCACAATATTCGCTTTACATAGGCATGTCTCAAGTTTACAGCAAACAGGAGCCAGGCCGTGAACTGCGCAAAGTTCTTAATGCAAGGGAAAGGAGAGAGGTAGGAAAAGGTATCGTGTAAAACTACCTCTCAGAAACCGAAACATCTCTTCAGCTTGTTTCCCTTGCTAGCTTGCATGCCGTTTCTTTAAGCTGACATTGCTCCATCAAACGTGACGTTGAGTTTGAACGCTTGTGTCATTGCTGCTTGTTCCTGCCGCTCGCAGTCGTTGCTCGAAACCGATCGTGCCGTGGGTTGGACGCCCTCGTTGTGGGTGTTGAATAACTTCAGTGGTGAATCCTCTTCTGGCACTGGGGAGTTCAAATCTGAATGAAAGTAACCAAAATGGCAAGATGACCTGGCAAAAAGGTGGCTTACTACCTAAGTACTGTTTCTTGACCTGAGAAATAAGCATCGGGTGGTGAGACGGTGCTGAGATGCAGATAAAGGGTTATCGGTAGCAGCGGCAGAGATTGGCATGAATTAAATCCACCGCCATGACCTTAGCACAGCGGCGTCACTGAACGCATCTGGCTTTGATAACGGAAATAAACGCGCTGCGGAAGCTGGATATCGCTTTGGAACTATTGTTTGCGGCTGAAAAATAGGGCCGCTTCATGTGCGCAGGGTCACCAAGTGGCCCCGCTGTGGGTCTGAGCTCTCGGTGGTGGGACGCCAAGAACTGCGTTCAGGCTGCGTTTTTGTGGAGGCAGAGGATGATCTGGTTTCGCTTGGTACGCAGGATTTTGTGGATTGTCAGATAGCCTTGTTGGCATTAACACCCCTTTGCATCTTGGGCACGTCCTCCATCCCGCGGCGCGAAGGCAGAGTGACGTCGGGCCACGCGTGTTTGTGAACCTGCGTTCAGGGTAAAGAGTGTGAACGAGGAAAGGGCGGTGATGTCTCATAACCGGGCTGATCCTTTGCAAATTTAAATTTGCCCGATTACTGTGTACTTAAGGGGAGAAATTTGATTAGCTTGATGGTGCATGAAGGCAGATGCTGTCGGCTGGATGGGTACAGCCAAAAGAAACCCCCAGAGCTTATCTCAAGACTGTCACTGTGAGAAACCAGGGAGTATTTGTTGCCATCTCTTAACGCTGCTTGTGCCACCCCGGCGCGTCCCAGCGCGTTGGATGGTTTTACGTGGGATGCCAGCGTGGAGACGCTGCCTCTCCTGATGCTGCTCTACCCGACGTAGCGCACGGACCTCATCTCGGCAAGCAGCGCGGGTGATTTTTACAAAGAAGCTGTATCTTGTGAAGCACAGGTAGAAAAATGATGGGTGCAGGACAGTGCTTGCTAATAAATCTGGAAGAAGCTGAAACACCCATGCAGCACGTGAAGACTTTTAAGGTACTGTCAACTTGCTACCTTTAGATTTGAGGAAGAAAAAACCACACAAACCCAACCAACACCAAAAACCTTCAACTATGACAATTTTTTTAAAGCGACGTAGCTTGCTCTCTGGAGTATCGATGGCTTCCGTTTGGCTTTCTGCTGCAGGCTGGTGATACGGGCTACTTCCTCGCCATATTGAGGAAATAACTCGGCACAAACGTTTACTTTCCGTGAACAAACGCAACTGGCTAGCTGTGTATCCTGGGATTATTATTATGCCTAATTGCTCTGCCGAGGAAGTGCAGGTTTTTATGGCGCTCGCGCTGTTTGTGTGGGTGTAGCCTATCTCACCACTTGCGGGCACAGAACGAAACCAGTAACCAAGCCTGTACTTTGCACCGGGGAGGAGGTAGCTCATAGCTGCCAGCAAAAGGAGCGACCTTTGCTTTGTTTAAAAATAAATAAATCAAATTAAATTAAAGGCAAGAGGAGGGATAATTTCACAAAACTCTCACGGAGCTCCTAAGCATCTTCCTGCCCTCCTGCAAGGGGGCTGAACTTCTCCAGCGGGTATTTTGCTTGGTCTGGATGTAATTCTTGGCATCTTTCAGTCGCGTAGGCTATCCAGATCAATCTCTTCTGACAGCTGAACTGCTTCATAAGGATACACAGTTGGGAGATCTGAAAAAAAAAAAAAAAGGGGGAATCTTAAGTCTCAGAGAAAGGAAAAGATTGATTTTTATGTGCCGTAAGGATGCTACACTGTAGGATAGGTGGGGTTTTTTGGGGCTGTAGCACAGCTGCAGTGCCGACTTCATGGAGTTTTTATAATCCCATAATGTGAAGGGAAGACAAATCGCTGCAGCAGGTTTCAGGCTTTGAGTGTAAGAATGCCTTAAATATTAAGCTCTGTCAGTTTTTAGCTGAAGTGAGCTATATCAGTAAAACCCTTACCCTACACAAAATAGAGGGGTAGGAGGGAGTGAGGCGACAGCAGGGAACTGGGGTGCTGGCAGCTGCTGCCCCTTCTTGGTAGCAGCTTTGATATTTGTTTGCTTAGGCTGAAGCAATGTACTTATTAAGCCCAAACGAGCAGGATTTATTACTCAGGAGTCTTGGTTCTTACCTTTTCAACTACCTTTTCCTCTTTAACCTCTGCACGTGGTCGCAAGGTTTGTCACTCCTGCTTGACAGCAATTTGCCTCCAAGGAAGCGGCACGTTAACAGCTGGGGGAGATTTCTCTCGGCATATAGGTCTCAGGTACATAGTTTCCTCTTCGAGACAGTTTAGTTGCAGGCAAAATATGTAGGTAATGTCAGTTGAATTCCTGCCAAACGTCTAATTATATGAAGTGACAGCATGGTCTGATCCTCTGTCCCGTGACTGCCGGAAAAGTCAGTATCTTCAAGGAAGGAGGAGGTGAAGTTCAGGCGAGAAAATGGAAAGACCTGTACGTTAAATCATTAAGCATCAAGTTTTCTGTGTTTCCACTTAATACGCTGCTTGTCTCTCCCTTTGGCATCGCCATTACTATTTTTTTTTTTTTTAAGAGATGCTGATATTACAGCTCACTGTCTCTTACACCACTGTGTTTTTATTAGCCAGCTCTTACGAGAAGTTTCTGGTGATGAGCAACCTGGAGACAGGGGCCAAGTCAAGTCTGTTGGGCAATGGCGAGAGTTTGTGGGATGGAGTCACGCGGACTTGGCAGGGTTGTCCGCTTCCCTGTTTTCTATGGGGCTTTGCCTGCCGGTCCAGGTCTTAAAGTTTAGCTACACAGGCTGCACAGAGTATACTTCTGACTTTTACCCGCTTAAATTGTTGTTTTGGGTCATGTCCCCTTATAGGATTCTCTTTTCGTCCTCTTTTCATATGAGGCCGTGCGGTGGTGAAAAATAACTTCTTCGGTTTGTGATGCTGAATGTTGCCCCACAGTAGGACGTGAAAGCACATGGTCTCTCTAACAGCCAAACTTGCTTTGGCTGATTGCTGGTATTCATCCCTGGAGGACATACCTCAGCTGGGATGAATCTTGCCTGATTTATGGTGTGCGTAGGCGCTCAGTGCCTAAATCCTTGCACTGAATTAGACGCTTGCGTGAAGCTCCCTTTCTGAAAGCACCTATTTTTGATAGACCTTCATAACTTTGTTCCTTGCCTGTGGAAGTGGTATTTTCTCTGAGGCTTTGCTGCTTTATACAGTGGACACTTGGACACCGGGACTGCCATTACAGTCCCTGGAGAGGGACTGTTTATCAGGGAGCGTAGTGATAGGACAAGGAGTAATGGGTTTAAACTAAAATAGGGGACATGGAGGTGAGATCTGAGGAAGAAATTCTTCCCTGTGAAGGTGGTGAGGCACTGGCACAGAATTGCCCAGAGAGGTTGTGGAGGGCCCATCCCTAGAAGTGTTGAAGGCCAGGTTGGATGGGGCTTTGGGCAACCTGGGCTAGTGGAAGGTGGCTGTGGCACCCCCTACGGCAAGGGAGTTGGAACTAGAAAGACTTTGAGGTCACTTCCAACCCAAACCATTCTGTGATTTAGGGCTCAGTGCTGCGAGAGGTCAGACTAGTGTTTCTCTGTTTCTTGAGCCATCATGCTCAGCAGCATCGACGTGATGTTTTGCACCGACAAGACACACACATGTTCTCTTCCCTTTCTAGCAGTCTTTTGATCTCTGCAGCTACGTACTGGACATTGTATTACCTGCGTGCTGATTAATGCCAAGCAGAGGGTAGACTGCTGCTTCAGACCGCTAGCGAGCATCATCCCACGTCTCAGCCTGGTTTCAGAGGCTGAGATCCTGACTGAGCAGGGGTTTCAGAAACTCTTTTTAGGAACTGATATGAGCCTTGGCAGGGGTTCGGTGTCCTTCTGATCCGAGGTAACCAAGAATCAGTTCTGCTTGTTTGTCCTCAGCTTTTTGAGGCACTCTGGGGTATCGGTGGGACAGAGGAGAGGGAACCTGTTCCCACCAGGCAGTCACAAGCTGAGTCTGGGGACCTGCAGCTCCCCTCTCAAATTGGGGTACAGAGAGCCTACAGCTGAACCCCACTTCATTACTGTTTTGTAATGACACTGGTTTTATTGATACTGGGTGGCACTCGACATGAATGTGTTCTTCCACAGAGGAAACAGGAACCTGACGAGTACTTGTGTTCGTCTTGATGCATGGCCAATTCAACTCTTTGAATTAGTCAGGGCTGCCCGTCGGCTTGAGCTGGGTTGCACTAACGTAGCTTCTACCCACCCCGTGCTATCAAGGGGTCTTCGGTTTTCTTTGACCCTGTCTGTTCAAGTTCATGAGGACTTTTATCTTCTAGGAAGAGGCTTTTCCCCCGCCCCACACACGTGCACCGTGAAAGCTGTGTTGGCTCTGAACTTGATACTTGCATTCCTTTCTGAAAGTATGGTTTGGATAGTGTAAAGGGGTTTTTTTTTTGTGTTTAACCGCCAAATTTGCCAGTCTTTTCAAGCTCTCCGAGCCTGTCTGCAATTCATCCTCCAGGTTTCTTTTCCTTGCCAGGCAGTGAACGGATAAAACAGTCCCAGACTATTGAGGGGCATCTGTGTTAAATTACGCTATAAATCTGCAAAAGTGGATCACTGGCAGCAACATCAAGCCACGGTGGTGATCTTGTCGAGGACTTTGCTCATCGTTGTTACCGGTAACTGCACACTACATCCGTCAACCACCATGGGAGCACCTGAACCTGCCTGATGTGGGTTATTCCTTGAAGTTGCACGTGGCCGTTCTTTGGTAGGCTTTGCCCCTTTCTTCTTCAAATCCATTGCCTGAGAGGAATGGTGGTGGTAGGTATATTTGAGGCTCTCTTTTTGCTGTTAAGCAACCTGGTATTTTAAGGTGAAAAAATTACAGGTACACATAATGCCTACATATCAGAGAGGAGAACACCTGCAGGGTTCTCATCCTGCCCTGGGTCTGTTGCAGACCCTTTGCTACTGCCAGCATTTTTTTTTTTTCTCATTTCCTTTGTAGCATCCTCATAAATATCTGTTTCTGCTGGAACTTGATCTTACATGGCCTTACGCAGCCTGTTTTGCAAGCAGAGGTGATATCCTAAACCTCACGCTTTTTGCCAGTCTTTGAGAAGCCTTTCAAAGGCTGGATTTTAAAGTCGGGGTCAGTTATTGTGATATCAAGAGGTTAGATCTCAAAAACTTTGTCACGGTTCCCTCGCGAGGCGGGGGCTGCAGGACTCCCGGGGCCGCTGAGGATGCAGCGCTGGGGCTGGTGGTGTGCAGACAGCTGTGTGTGGGCCGAACACCTGCGTCGTTCGGAGGTGCTTGCTGCTGACAAACGGGGATTTGGCACTCTGTCAGGCTTTTGTGCGGAGGGAAGTCTGTCTGACTTCTGCAGCAAACCTCAGAAGACGGAGGGGAGTTGATCTGGCAGTTGCTTTTCAGTCTTTTCTTTTCTCTTCCCAGCATAAAAAAAATATTAAAATATGCAGAGCTCAAGTTTCAGTAGGGGATTTTTTTTTCCGTTTTATTTAAGCATTCAACTGTTCATTTAGGTGTTCCAACATAATGCAACTCTTTGTAAAGAGCACTAACCCTCTTTTTCTGGCCGATTATGGTCTGTAGTGCTTTGTTAAACATAGAGAAATACGTATACATGGCGGCTGGCATATGTTTAGCTTGAACTCGAGTGGGGAAGAGAAGTCAATGAATCTAGCTTGCGTTTGCACAAACCACTTCCCTGAAAAATGGTCTGTGCTTTGTTTTGACTCTCTTGTGTGGAAGAACTAAATTACTAACTGAATTACTTTTTCCCTCCCTAGCATTCTGGGCTTTCATGCTGTGCCTGTGTAGAGGGTATTGAGAACAAAGTTCAGGAATGAACTTATGGAATGGGCACTTGGATCGTTCCTGGTGAAACGATCAACCGAGACTCATTTGGACAAGTAACTTGACAATGCATTTAGTTGAGGATTATACAATTAATGTGTTTTAGCACATTCACGAGGTCTTCGAGGAACAGACTTCGTGGAAGGTCACTTCGCTAGGATGGAAAATGGTATGAATTTGTTTGGGTTCATCCCTTTCTGTAAAAACTGTGTAATTGTAGGATGTCAACTTGACAGTTTGGTGCATTCATGAGTAATAAATGAGTGTAGCGATCCGCAGTTGTCCATCCCTCTCCTAAGCAATTTAGACTTAAATACTGTTTGTGTGCCTCATCTTGTAAGGCATTTTTTCCGCCTGTGAAGCGCTGAACAAAACTAACTGCACAAGCTGAAGATTAAATTGTTGGGTCAAATGATTCAACCGAAGCAACTCGTAATGTTTAAAAGGCATCCGCAGCCTTCAAGGTTGGAAAGAATCTCCCAAGTGTGGCACATCTGACGTGACGTCCACCTGCTTGCCATAGTCTGCAGCCAGTTTCGTTGATGCTGCTACCAGCTTTAAACTGTGACAGTGAATTTTGACCTACTTTTTCAGTTTTTCTGTTGTTTTGCACAACATTGAGGAGAACTGAAACCAAGTCAGTCTAGTGCTGTTTGGGAAAGCACAGGTAAATGCTGATCTCCTCTGTGTGGAGGTACTACTGGGATACAGGCTGGTAGTCGAAATACATTCCCATAATAGGAGGCTTATTGGGGGAGTACCTCCTAGGAGAAGACTCTCTAGGTAACCAGAAAGCTCCTGAGTGGGAGAGAAAAAGGGAAAATAAAAATATATTTTTCATGACTGAGTGGAGATAGCCAAGCACCAGAGCAGGATCCTCTTTCAGGTCAGACCAGGATGGGATATTTGGCTATCTGTTGATTTTTTTCCCCTTAGGAACAGGGCAGATCTCGTAACTCTTTTTTATTTTCTTGTTACCAGAACAGCGGCTTTGCCAGAAGTGAGTAATGGGGTGGCTTCGGAAAAAGAAATTTTTGTTGGGGCCAGTTGGAAGGTAGCATTGGGCAGAAGCAGGACAAGAAGGGGAACGTCATGTAAGGGAAGAGATGAGGCGGTGGGATGAGAAGGCATGGAGGGACCTGAAGCCAGTGAAGATGAGTGTCCACATAGAAGAGAGCAAGTGATAAGTTTACTAATCGTGTTTTAATGTAGGAAGAGCATTGACGCCTAGGAAGCTGTTAATATATGCAGTGAAGCAGAGGACACAAAGCCAGCTTGTTCCTCTAAACTTAAGGGTGTAAGCTAATAAAATGAGTTGACAGATGCTGAGAACGTGAGCGAACACATCATATATGTCCTGGTTTCAAAATATTCCTCGTTACCTGCATCCTGGCTGCTATACCTTTTCCAGAGGGTGAATCGTCTGTCCCGGTCTGTGGCAAAGTGAGCAAAGTTTTCTACTCCTGAAGGCTCTATTTTTTTACACAGAATGAGGGTGGAAGCTGGTGATCTCATATCTGTATGTTTAACATGTCAGTTGAGGGCCTTGGAGGATTTTATAGTCTTTGAAATCGTGTGGGAAGTAGCAGATTTTGTCTGGAGAGCACTTCCCAGATCAAGAGACTTACCAAAAATATTACACGGTCGGGTGGGGTGGACATCGGAAAACCCAGTGAGAAGGCACATGCCTTGCCCTAAAGCAGTGATCTTGGAGTCGCTTTGAGAAATCGAGTTCCTGTTTCTGGAGAGAGCGGGATGAGATCACCCAGCCCAACAGAAAATGAGCCTTTCTTGAAGGTCTCCTCTTAGAAGGAGGGAAAAAGAGCTGTAGGGCTGAACTATTTCTGCTTGTTAAGGTGGCTGTCCGCACAACAAGCATTTGCGATTTGATTTCTAGCACGTTTTGACTCGTTCGTGAATCAAAAACACGCACAGACCTGGATCAGGGCTGCTTGATTTGAAGAAAGGGGGAGGATTCATTTGCCATTTCAGTTTGGACAGATTTTCTGAAATTGTGCCACAAAACAAGAGTTTAACAGCTCTTGTTCTTATCTTGGAAGGGTCTCCAGAGTATCTCAAGTAGGTCAAAGACATTTTCAGTGCGAGGGAAGCGAGCCTTTCCTTTGAAGGGTAGGAATAAGGATTGCTTTGGCTTCTTCACACCCATCTCTTGTGTGCTCTGTCCTTTGCTGCTGCTGCTGCTTTCAAACTTAAGGACTTCACGGAGAAAACTGGATGTCTGTGAGCAATGTCTCTGTGCCGTAACGAGTGTTCAGCAAGCGATAAACCTTCTTTCATGCTGAACTGTGCTATGGATCAGAACGCTGACGGCAGCTGCCTTCAGCACGGCCTGGAAGCTGGTTTTGTAGCTCTAACGCTGTGGTTTTATTGATGGAGGTGAGGTCAAGATTCAGATCTCAGGTCCTAAGTGTTTTGAAGTGTGTAGGGTACAAGGGTTGTTTTTTTTTTTTATTTAGCTAACTGTGCTTTAAGTAATTTCCTTTCAAGCCATGTATCTTTCATTAAATAACTGTTCCCGTGTCTCCAACTATATTGTAGTGAAATGAATACTGGAATTGGACTGAGTCACCATTAGGGAAATAATCTTCATGCAGCTTTGTTTAAACGCAAGTAACTTTCAGGAGCAATCTTGCTGAGTGGGTGGAAAGGTAGGAAGGAAAATCGTTATGAAAAAGTTTGAATCGTAGCAGGAAATAGTCCTGGCGTTCTGAGTAGTCTTTAAATATTAATGCGACTGACTTCAAATTACAGTCTAGTCTTGATTTTTCTGCCGCCACTCTTCCAAAGCCAAGCGCTTTGTTAGTCCTCAAAAGCCATATTTGATGCCGTATTTACCACAGTCGTTTTTAGTAGCTAGTAGCAGTAAAGACAGATCTCTGTGCAATTCGGTGTACCAACAGCTGGGATCTGCTCCTAGCGTTGGCCGTAATAAAGAGGTTCTCAAACGCTTGGTTGACTCATTCATTGCTGATCTGAATTTCTGTTTGCAGGAGGCTTTCAGCTGAGAGAGGGGATGTTTAGTGTTTGCAGACTGTCAGGCGTGACCTTTCCATCCTTCTCCCCGGGGAGACCTTATACAGATGGGAAACGGGGGAAGGATGGAGGCGTAGTAGCTTATAACCATTAACATCTTATTTCACTAGCCAGAAAATGTGTGGTGGAGCTCTGTGCTTCTTCTGCCTGAGAAGAATGGAGTTGCTTGTCCCACCTGAGATGATGTTAAGTGTCAAACCAAGCAGTATATTTCTGATCTTGGATCTGAAACTTGACGTACGGGGCTTGAGCCAAGTTCAGACTGGAGGAAGCTGTGTCGAGGCTCAGGAGGGCTTGTGCTCACAAGAGGCTTTAGCAGCCCTTAGAGGGATGAGGTATGATGGAGCACCACCTGCCCTGCATTGCTGAAGATCAAGGCCAACTCATATCAACCGTTTGAAACATGTTAAATTGTGCGCCTTTACTTCTCGGTGGCTTTCAGCCCCATTTTATCATAGCTGGTAAAACGCTTTTCTACGAGGATGCTGTCTTGTGCCGGCAGGTAGCTGAACAACTTTGAAAAGATCCTCACCTAGGTGTCAGGTTCTGCTGCAAAACAACCTCACTGGGTGGATTCATCTGCTCCATGGGTCGAACGCTGGTAGTACTTCATGGCAGAAGGAAGGTTAAACAGCTTCTGGCATCACACAGGAAAACATTGTGCGTTCTTAAAGAGCTTCTCTCTTCCCAGCCTGCTCACGTTCATCAGAGTTGTTTAGAAACCCTTTCTGGTGGCTTTACTTTGCATTGACTTTTCTTAGGCTGTCAACTGGTCGTGTAACTGTTAGCTGTATGAGCGAGAAACCAAAAAAAGTCTGCAACTTTATCAAAATTGTATCATTCCTCCTTCCTGTGCTGGAATCAGTCCCCGTCGTGCAGATTTTGCCTCTTTCTTTCAGGGTTTCTAGCCCCTCTTCCACGTGGTCGTTCCTGGTAGCATCTCCTCTGCCTACAGAGCCGTGCTGCCTTTCGTGTCTCGCCCAATGCTGCACGTTGTTTTTTCCAAGAGTAAGCTGGGCAGGGTTTGTGCTTTTGCCAGAGACTTCTTTCAGTGACCCTTTTGTGAGGTCCGTAGCTGTTGCCCATGGATTATCCAACCTTGATGAAAACAATGCCTTTGGTCTCCAGGGGAAACAAATCCTCCTCTCTGGCTTTGGTGGCATGGAGTGTTTTTTCCAAAGTGCTACTTTTTTTTTATTCATAGAATTCCTTTTCTGCTCATCTTGGTGATCCAGCCCTCGAAGCATTCCATCGTCATCCTCACATTTGATTTCTGTTTGGGAAACTTCCTTAGTTTCAATGACCGTCCTTTTTTTTTTTTTTTTTTTTTTTTCCCATATTGTTTGTTTTGAAGCAAGTCTCTCCTCCCAGGACAGGTTGGGGTGGGGTCTAATCAAAGTGCGTTTCTGATATCTGATAGAGCATCGTCATCTTTTCTGCAAGCTGGTTTCACAAAACAAATACAACTGTGCTTGCGTCTACGCAAACGGCTTTGAGAAGCAGCGCTCGCTCACCCCCTCAGAATGAATGCCGCAACTGAAAGTGCGTTGGGATGTCTGGGATGCAAAACCAGTTCATCCCGTTTACCTGTAACGGGTGCTTCCTGCCTATCCATATTCAGCTTTAAGTATTAAATTTTAATTAGAGGTACAAGTAAAGCTTGGTAATGTGAAATATTGAATTTCTTATATGTGAACATCTCCAACTCTTCTGTCTCTGGCTAGACCAGCGGTGCTTAATCGCAAATGGCGTGTCACGTGTTACTTACTGCCACGTTGGGAGCTTGATGCTGCAGCTTCTGGGTCGTGTGTGTTTCTTTACACTATTATTAGGTCCTTTTCAGCGTGGTGAAGGTCTTCCTAATATACTGTGAGGGGGCCAGCATGCCTCCTATGGAGTCTCTTTAGGGTCCTGCAGACTCCCTGGCTGATGCAGAAGCCTCCAATAATATATGAACAGAAGTGGCGGAAAGGCATTGCAAAGTGGTGTTGAAGTTGTGCATTCTTTCTATTTAATCTTTGGGGTTTTTGTTGGGTTTTTTTTTGCAGAGTTACTAAAAAAAAAAAAAAAAGATTTAGGGAGGAAGCTCAAGCTGGGGAGAACCATGCCCTCTTTTGTGCAAACGTACAGAACTGCAAATGGAAATGGATAGAAAAGGTCACAGTTGTGTTAAAGACTAGTTCAATATTCAGAAACTGGAATTTCCAGCTGGCAGCTGCCTGCGTTTTCTGGATCTAGTGTGAAAGTCCTCTGCCTTGTATACAGATGCCTTAGATCAAACCGAAAGCTTCCAGAAATAAAAGTAGACCGCAGTTAGAGGCTAGGGAAAGCATGCTTATATTTCAAAACAGCTAATACTTTTGTTCCGTGCCACTGGTTTCTGGATGGGTAGTCATTCTTGTCTTTTGGATAACTGGAAGCAGGTAGACTAGCTTCATCTTATGAAATGAACTGAAGAAACCCTTGCTAAATCCTCTACGAATGTATTGCTACAGGAGGACTGAGCCAACTGCCTTAGTAATTTTTGAACCCTTGTAAATATGGTTGTGTTTCTGGGCGTACCTGATAGTGTTTGATTGCTGATGTCCTTCCACAATGACTCCTGTTAGGTGGTTTCATTTAGCACTTCTCTGCTGGCTTTGGAGGCATTTGCTAACTTCCTTGCAAACACTGAAACGTCAGCTGTAGGCATCTGTGCAGAAGTAGGACGCACACCTTATTTCTAAAATTACTCAGGCGCTCTTCCATTCTCATCTGGGATATCGTGAGCGCAATGATGTCTCCTCTGTCTTCCCTGGACTCCGCTTGCGGAGAAGGACTTCCTGGGTCATATCTTTTCAGTCTGGTCCATGGGCACAGAGGAACCACTTGGCCTGCATGGGCTGAGAAGAATCTATTTCTTGTCCTCTTTTGACAGAGTTAGCAGACTGATGCTCATGAGATGCACCAGGGCGCTGTCTGGAGTAGTCCAGAGCTGTCTGGTTATGGTCGTGACACGTTTGGACATGCAGGAGGGAGGTGTAATTCAGTTTCTGTGGGAGAACTGTCAGGCTTTTGTTTGCCGGTCATGAATGCAGGCTGCTGGAGAAGATCTTGGCCCTTGAGTCCCTCATCCGCTTCCGTTAAAACGTCTGTTTTTCCAAACCCTCATCTTTTTTTGGTGATGAAATCGTGAAAGATGAACGTGTTAATAACGTGAACTATATGTTGATACAGCTTTCAGGAAACTTCCTGCTTTTTTTAAATAATAAATCTTGCTTTGGTTACTAATTGTGATCATCTGTCTAAGACGATAGTTTCAATTAGCAAATATATCTGCGGTCAACTTTAAAAAATGTAAAATAAGTAGAGTTTGACTTTTCAGCGTGGTAGATGCATGCAGCTTCCTAAGTGCTTCAGTGTTTTCTTCTCTTGGCACCTTTCGTTTGCCACTTTCTATTTTTTGTCTGGCTTTTGTGTAATACTTTATAAATGTATGAAGTGAGAAGAAAACAAACTTTACACTTCACAGTTGTTTTAAAGATGGGATGGGATGCGATCTCCTTGCAGTTTCCACCTGACGTGCCGGTGTAATTGAAATTGCTTTTGTTAGTATGTGCGGCGTGAGTCCCAATAACTCCAATAGCAAGCAGTGGATGGGCAGCGTCTATCTCTTCGTGGTGGCAGGGCTCTTTATCAGAAAATTGTTAAGAAAATGGTAAAGTTCCCATATAGCTGCTAATTTCCTCGAGGCCGGGAAAGTTCTGGACGTTGGCCTTGTTGTACATTTCTTGCTCGGTATTTTAAAATAACGACTTTTATTTCATGTATCCTTTTTCTTTTTTCCCTAGGTAAGAAACCAAAAGCAACCTGCCTTTATTGAGTTCTCAAGAACATAATCGACCCCCTTGGTACATTACCAAGATGCATTAGGAAACTGGATACGGTGCCAAAAGAACTCCATGCGTTTCCATGACTCTCTTGAACCCTGACTCAGATACTTTTGGATATATATTTCTATTCTAAGGAGAAGAGTGCGTACTCCGATTCCTTTCTGCCAGCTTGCTGGCAGACATATTTCATTAAGATCATGGACCATCCTAATAGGGAAAAGGATGAAAGGCAGCGGACGACAAAAGGAATGCCGGGAAGGAGCGGGCACGGTTCTCGACCAAGCTCATCGGCATCTTCTGGCGTTCTTATGGTGGGACCCAACTTCAGAGTGGGGAAGAAGATTGGGTGTGGGAACTTTGGAGAACTCAGACTAGGTAAGAAGTAACCGTTTGTGGCCTGCGTTATGCAGATTAGCATTTCACTAGTGGAATATAAATACATAAAAAACCTTACCCTGGTTTGAGAAAGGCATGTGCTTGACTCGTTTCCCGAGTGTAGAGCTGCCTTACCCAAAGTTTCTGACTCAGATATAACTGTTAGCGTTATTTTTATTTGCATAAAGTCAAAGTGAATACGCTGGAGAGGCCAAAGATGCAAATTTTGAACAATCCCAACAATGAAGACTGTTCTCAGCGCTGAATGTCTTGCCTAAGGTGAAAAAAAAATAATCGTCTCGATTGGTAAATCTTGCTCTCAATTTCTTGTTCATAAACTGAGACTCTTTCCCAGCACTTGGCCACATTTTCTCTGTTCCACATCCTCAATGCCCTAGTTTCAGCCCCATCACCCACTCCGTGATCTCTCCCACGTGTTTGACTCTCTGGTCAAGAGCGGTGCGTGCCGACTGGCCATCTGGCTACTGCCTCTCAGCTGCTGAACCGGCTGAAAAATCCCTGATTTTTCGTGGTCCGTTGGTCTTCCAACCACATGTCTTGCAGCTGGTTGCCCAAACAGATGGCTACACTAATGCATTGTTTGTTTAGGATGACTTAAGAGCAGCAGCGCAGCGCGTTGGGCTCTTAAGTCATCCTAAACAAACGATGGTTGTATTTTAAATGAGATGGGGGAAGCAGCCGTTGTTTTTAATTGCGAGCTCCCAATACGTGGGTTTGGGGTAGTTGACGTAGATCAGAAGCGACTGCTTGACCGTACCTTTGAACAATTGCTTTTCTCTTCTGGATGAGTTAGATTGCTGTGCTAAGGAACTCGAGGGTGCTGAAGACAAGTTGGCTGACGTAAATACTATTTTCCCCAAACTTGATATGTATTTAGAATTGAAATTAAAATCATTTGTGCGTCAGGCAATGATAAATAAATCCATCCGGGAAATTGCTTCAGGTAACCAAAGGGTTATAACGTATAACTACTGAGAGCATCTTTGTAGATTCCTACTCAGAATCTATGTAATCTTAGATTAATCTATCTAATCTTTCATTCTAAGGTTTGGTTATCGCATCTCTGTGATGTGCCACTTCTCCAGAGTGTGAATTCCCTGGCTTGCTTATGATCTCAGCAAATGGGTAGTTTTGGTTTCAGCATTACATCAGAGAAGTTTTTATTGATTTGCAGGAGCAGAGATAATGCTCCAAAGGTGGTGAGAAACCAAGGGCAGGGACAAAAACTCCCACCTCCGTGAACGTGAGCATAATTGGCAGCTGAAGATGAGTTTGAATCCTTACAATAATATAACGTGAGTAGCTGCACTGCATTTTCAAAGGCCCACCACCCCCAACAGCGAATGTGACGTTAGCAGGATCCCCATGGAGACGTTGAGTTGCTTTGTAATCCAAACTCTGCTTCAAGGTTCCGCAGCTGTGGTGGATCCCTCCAGGTAAATGGCTCTTGATTCGACTGGTGCCCGAGTGCTGATCCTGTTTCCGTGGTTCTTTTTCTCAAAATTTTAGCGGTATTGAATTTCTGACTAATGTATTGTTTCAAAGCACGGAGTTTTCACTTCTGAAAAAAGTTGGGTTATTTAGTTTTAAGTAAGGAAAAAGCAACACCTGTTAATTGTGTGGTGCTCTGTGGGTTTTTTGTACACTGGTAAATGTTTTTCTAACACTGGTTAACTAAGCACGCAGGATTTGGGCGATGGGCCGTAAGTACTGATAAGAGCAATTAGGTGTAAGGTCCTTACAGCAGCCGTATTATTGTTACGTTTTGCCAGTCACTATAGCTTTAAGAACTCCTGTTTGCTCAAATATCAGATATTTCTGTTGCACAGATGTGATGCTAATTATCACGGAATTGTGCTGAGGGCAAGGAGAAGCAGCACGTCTGAAATATGAGCAAACAAGTCTCTGATAACAGTTTTGTCCTGCAAAGACGAATGGCACGCCCTCTGCTTTTTGCCTTTTTTGACGTGGTTTCAGAGAAGTTAAGCATCGGTGAATGCTTTTAGTAACGCAGGAAGAACAAAGTCACGCACTGATAAACGAGGGGGAAAATACATTTTTCCAATTCCCTAAAGAATTTCTCTATTTTCAGGAGTTGTGTTTTCACTCTAAGCTGTTCTCGTATCGCGCTCCAGCGCCGGACAGAGGACTGATTGTTCAGGGAGGAGATGGCTTGTACTTACGGAAGCTGTTTTCTGCAAATACCGAGCTTGCTGCTTAGGGTTGATCTTTCTTGCTGCAAGTACAGATAGCCCCGGGGATATTATTTAATTTTTTTTGAAGCACGTGGGAGCGGCGCTGTTGGCTTCCAGCCGGCAGACGAGCTGAAATGGGAAGATGAACGCAAAACTCAGCATCTGACCCAGAGTAATAAGATGAAAGCGGGGTTGACTGCTCTTTCTTCGGACAGGCTGCAGATTTGGTGGTCTGTAAAAGCTTCGGATTCCAAAGAAACTCAACCTACTAGCAGGGGTACAGTGCCAGCAAAGAGCAGGGGGGACTCGCTTGCCGTCCCTTGTGTGCTTACGGGGTTTCGTTGCCTTTTGTGCTATGCCAAGCTCTGTCCTGCAGCTCCCGGTTGTTTGCCAGGTTAGTTCTCGTGCTGTCTTGGGAGCTGGACCATGCCTGAAGTTTTACAGCGTGACTTCCGCTGTTACGAGGTCCTGCGCCTCCACCTCAAGCCGATACGAGAACCAGCGTTACGTAAAACAGCCTGAGAAGAGGCTCACCGGGCTGTAAAATCGTGTGATGTCAGTAGGTGCTCGCCGCTCAGCAAAAATGGGATTTAACCTGTTAAATCTAGTGCCGTGATAAGCCGTGGCTGTAAACTTCACCATAGAAAAGATACCACCAGCTGAGCCTACGAACCACCTCCTTGTGTCGACTCACAGACTTACCCAGTGGGTATTTCTTGTATTTACCTGAAATCCTGAACTGAGAGACATGTTAGGGATAAATAAACTTCTTCAAAAACCTCATTTTTTTCCCCAGTGTTTGGCACCCTTATTTAGCAAAGCATTAAATAGGTACTAATGTAAAATTATTCTGGTCTCTGTAGGTTAGAGAGGTTTCTAAAATAAGCATTAAGTTCAGGACAGACCAGGAGCTTCTTTTAATGCAGAGCTGTAGAGTGGAGACCAAATCTCTTTGCTCTAATGCAAACATTATCTGGCATTTTCAAAACTGTGCTTTCAATTATCATTTAAAAATGACGATTAATGCAGCTTTTCTCTCTCTTTGGCGGCGGAGGGGGAAAAACATTAGGTGAGCTAGATCCTGTATGTTGCTCGTATCCTCCCTTGACAGGCTACGGCACCAAGGGGATTTTTGGAGGCTGTTTTCATGTGCTACTCAAAGAAATTGCGTAGTGTCCAAAAGTCAGATGTCGACATGATTCAGGCACATATCTAATGAAGATTTCACGCATCTTGGCAGCAAGCCCCAAACTAGAAGAAAAACTGCTTATTTGTACATTGCCAAGTCAGAGGAGGTCCATCAGATCTGGGAAGGTGCCCCCCAAAAGCAAGAACCACCCAGCTGACTCCTAGGCTGCAGTTTGAAGCCAGGAGCTCTGCTTTAAAAGAAATGAGAGGGAAAAAAAATAAAAATAAAAGCTAGAAGGAAGACTTTAAGCATTTTTGATTCGTGTTGTTCATGAGAGGTTTGTGGCTCTCAACTTTGACGTGTGGGCATGGTGCACGAGAGAGATGGATCGGTTTGGGCTCCTCTACTGGTCTACAATCTGTCCGTGTGTTCAGTACATCTTAACTGCCAGGGCTTGAGAAACCCTTTCTGTTAGGTTTCCCACGTGAACACTGGTGACTTAATGCATCACTTTAGAATATGTAGTTCATAATTGTCAGTGGAACTACCCAAAACTGAGGTATGGACTTAATCACTGCTCCATCAAAAGCTTTGCCTGAACTTGAAAGGCTTTTGTTAGCACAGTTATATCATCTCAGCTGTATTACAGATCTTTTGTCTGACTAAGATAAGACGCAACTTCTATTCATGGCTTATTTTACTGTGCGGATTCACTTTCTCCTGTGAGCAGTACTGCCTTGACTCTTCCATTTTAGTGCCGGTGCTGCCTTGTAGAATGAGGAAGAAGAAGCCGTTACACCTTGGGACAGTGTGATAGCAAACTGAGGGGTAGGTGTTAGTCTGGGGCAAGCCAACAGAGAAATTTTTGGGTATTTGCTTTGCCGTGGAAGCTGGCAGAGCAAGCATCTCATGCTGTGGCTTTAGGAAGGGTTCGAAGTTCAGAAGGTGGACTCATTTGCACGCTCTTATGTCCAGAGTCTCCTCATAGCACGTGCTCTGAAGGGGCTGAGCTGGAGAATGAATCGGTGCATTTACTTTTGGCTGCTGACCTGACATCTCAGACTAGTGTTTTGCCAATCCCAGCTTTACCAAAATTGTCTTCTATCTAGTCTTCAGCCTTATGAACCAGACCGTAATAGGCTGGATTATGGCTCCACATGCACGGAGGGTGCTAGCAATGTCCTCCTCTGCCTTTGAAAGAGCTTGGAAGAGCACTGTTACCCCAATATCATTAGCCTACGTCCGTGGGAGAGCACAGGTGTTGCTAGAAAGTCCGTAGGTCATCACTCCCTGGATGGAGTTATGCCCCTGCACATTGAGCACCAAAGCTGCCTTGAAATGGTGCATCTCCAAGACCGTGGTGGAGGCCGTGGGATCTGTAGGGGGATGGCGTTCCCATGGCTCTCTCCTTGGGGTTTTTTTGCTGGTTAAAGCATCTAACTTTCTCACGTATTTGGGCTGGACCTTCCCTTAGCTCAGTGTCCTCATACTGAGCATCTTGAAAGGAGTTCAGTCCCTATGGAGGGCAGGAGGAAGTGTTGGTGGGCGAGCTACAGCTGGAGCTGCTGACATGACTCATTTGCTGGTAGCTAACACAGAGCAGATAATTTAGGTGTATTTAGGTTGCCTTCTCTTAATGTCCTTGCGTGTTCTTCCCCCACCAGCTGTCGGATAGCATCAGGCTGGAGCCCTTATCGGTCTCAAAGGGTGAAGCACTTTATCCTGCCACCTGCTTTTCCGCTGATTTGGCCTTCTACCTCCTTCAGTGCTTTGGAGCCACTTTCCAATGTCTGAGTGTTCCTGATGCGACTGCAAAACTTCCTTTCTACCCTTCATTTCCGGCCTTGACTTAATAGCTTTTATTAAAAGATCTAAAACAAGAAATTCAAACAACCCTGTGCTGCAAGGGTTAACGCTGGAGCTCAGCTTACGCATCTGATGGCATAAACCACTTTCTCTAAGGATATTTCGCCTCACATTTATATGCCTGCCCTGTGTTAAACAGCATTGCCAGCTACTGTTGCAGGTTGAAGCTTTCCATAAGATTTTTGACGTCCTTATGGCTGTGCCTGATCCAAAATTTGGAGGCTAGAATTGGCCTGAGCAATATAGCGGGGAAGGTATCAAAACAAGTTAAATGCAGAAAATATGAAGCTGTTATAATGTACAATAAATTTCCTCTGATATTTCAGGATTTAAAGATGACTGTTTGTCTTCTCTCGTGTTCATAATGTCTTGAATTTTATTAAGTCTTCCTATGCTGTTGTATTGTGTCTTATGCAAAGGAGGATGTGGCGTGGTTTTTAATCGTGTCATGTAGATACGTTAGAGCTGCTCGAACCTGCTCTGAAGTGTGTCACTCCCCGTCCTGGACTTTCTCAATAGTTTGTTCTAAGCATCAATATCTGTTACAGGAATGGGAAAGTAAACGTGTAATAGAGCAGGGCAAAGCTGATGTTGCAAATAAGCACTGAAAACTGCCAGTGTAGATTGCTACTGAATTTTGGAGCTACACCAACGCTCGATGAAAGTGTGACTTGTGCTGTAGTGGTGCTAGTAGTGATGAGCAATTGAGGTCAACGCTTCCCTGTATAAAACCATGGGGAGCTTTGTGTGGTGGAAGCTGCCTTCCTCAAAGGATGTGGTAGAATTGGAGGACGTCAGAAGGGTAGCAGAGATGTCAGGATGATGGGACAGATCATGGAATCACAGATTGGTTTGGGTTGGAAGGGACCTCAAAGCCCATCCAGTTCCACCCCCTGCCATGGGCAGAGACACCCTCCACTAGCCCAGGTTGCCCAAAGCCCCATCCAGCCTGGCCTTGAACACTGCCAGGGAGCCAGGGGCAGCCACAGCTTCTCTGGGCAACCTGTGCCAGGGCCTCACCACCCTCACAGGGAAGGATTTCTGCCTCAGATCTAATCAGTATCTCCCCTCTTCCAGTTCAAAGCCATTCCCCCTCGTCCTGTCACTCCCTGCCCTTGTCATCAGCCCCTCTCCAGCTTTCCTGTCGCTCCTTTAGGGACTGGAAGGGGCTCTAAGGTCTCCCCAGAGCCTTCTCTTCTCCAGGCTGAACAAGCCCAACTCTCTCAGCCTGTCTCCATAGCAGAGGTGCTCCAGCCCTCGGATCATCTCCGTGGCCTCCTCTGGACTCGCTCCAACAGCTCCATGTCCTTCTTCTCCTGGGGACCCCAGAGCTGGACACAGCACTGCAGGGGGGGTCTCACCAGAGCGGAGTAGAGGGGCAGAATCCCCTCCCTTGACCTGCTGGTCACGCTGCTGGGGATGCAGCCCAGGACATGGTCGGCTTTCTGGGCTGCCAGCGTACATTGCCGGCTCACGTTGAGCTTCACAAACTCACCAAGGTACAAGGACTGCCTGAGCATCCTTCCCCAGTGATATCTCTTCCAGGAGAGTTTGCTGTCAGTTGTGAGCAGCATGGAGAAGGTGAAGGGCACATGATTGCTCAAATTTCCTAGCAGAGGAACTGGAGGATGTTGAGTGATACGATAACTGGCAGCATCAGAACACGCAGGGAGATGCTCCTTGACACAAGTAGCCGTGCATCTCTGCCACGGATCGCGAAGGAGGCCGCGGGCTCGGTTCAACCACCAGACAGCTTCCTGGAGGAAAAATTCACGTCCAGCTGCAGAACACACGGGTACCAACCCCGGCTCAGAGCCGTGGAGCCGCGATGTGCTGGCGTGCTTGCCTGGTTGTACTCGTCCTAGGCTCTTGCCCTTCGTGCTTGCCAGAGCTAGTATCGGGCTAGACACTGCTCTGTGTTTTGGGGTCCAGAGAATGGGGTGTGTTCTTTTAGTGGTTTTTTTTTTTTAACATCATTGGTACCATATTGCAACTGATAGTTATTGGCCTTATTAGATTACAAGGATTGCCTTTGTGCCGCTGGCATACAGAAGGCGTTTCATACGCACTGCCTGCCTGTCCGTAGAGGAAGAAATACAAGCTGTGTGTTGGTACAAAGGTTATTTTCATATGCCTGCGCAGTAGTTGCTTTGATACATAGTGCGATTAAGCTAGTGAAACTCCCTATAGATCATAGGATAAAATTGTTCAGTGTCCAGCAGATTAAATGTATTTCTGAAAGAAGCAATGCTCTGACACTTTGCTTTTTGGCGTGATGTGGGTAATAAAACCTAACGCGTCGGGGATACTTCCTCAAACGCTTGCGTCGAACGTAAGTGCTGCTATAAAAGATGGTTACCTTATGCTGAATAGAAGATAGCGTTTGCCTGCCCTGGTGAGCTGCTGCAGCTTGTTATTTTGAGGTTTATACTTTGTAAAAGGCATGAACTTCAATGGGAAATCGAGAAAAGACAGCTCTTCTGCGTTGTCTCTCCAGCTGCAAGTGTTGAATGTGGAATTAAAAGACTTTTTTCTTTTTCCTTTACAGGTAAAAATCTCTACACCAATGAATACGTAGCGATCAAACTGGTAAGTAGAAGATTCAGATGTTCTTAAACGATTTGTACTTAATGTTAAACATTCAGACAAAAAGCAACTTTCTCGCTTTGGGCTTAATGCTGCTCTTACCCTCAGCTGGAATAACTTATTTAGCTAAGGTAAATTCTTGAGAACACTAGGAAGGAACCCATCCCCTTCACCTGCTGAATATTTTTGGTACTTACGTGGTCTGTACCTGTCTTACACCGCTGAGAGCCTTGTCCCTCTTTCCAAGCTGGCTGCCAGGTCCCAGGGACAGGCACCAGTTGCATGTTTGCCACCTCTTCCCACTCCCTGGGCCGAGTTTTTCTCTTCAGGACTCCATCAGGTCTCCAGACCCTTACCTCTCTCTGGATGGACTGTTGTCAGAGCGTTTGGTTAGGCATGTGGCACTGTGCAGCCTGCTCCTCCGTGGTTTTGGAGTTGAGAGGCAGGAAAAGGGGTGTTTGACTGGTTAAAATTCCCTTGGGGAAAGAATAGCACAGCTCGGGCTGGTACCATGCTGAGAGACTGCAGATGCAACAGGCAAAACAAGATCCAGTGCAGCAAAGGTCGGTCTTTTCCTCTAGCTGATTTGGATGGCCAAGGATATAGAGCCACAGCATTTTCAGGATGATTTTCTCCTTTTGTGTCATAGGATGGTAAAAATGAATCAAATTGGCTTACCAAAGCGTTGCAGGAGTTGCATTAGAAAACCCGAGACCTGACAGTAGTGAACTTCAGAACTTGTGCAAGCAGCTTTGTTCACAGCTCTCTTCTCAGCCAGTATCACCAGCCTCAGCACCGCTTATCGGGTTATTTTCTGCCCTGCAGTCGATGTAGCCCTCCCCAGGTGCACACAAGGACAGCGAGTGGTCCAGATACAAAGTCTTCTCCTGAAGAGCTTCAGGGCACGAAGGAACTGTGGTCAACGGTGGTTTGAAGTAGGAGTCTAGGGGATAATGGAACTCTCGAATTTGTAGCTCCTCCGGTTTTATAAAATCATAGCTCCGTAGTTTTTTATGCCTTAACTTCTCCTATCTGTAAACGAAAACTTTCATTTGTCTCTTGGGGCTTTCAAATTTGATGTGTTTGCCTGATGTGCTCTTTTCTCACCCGTATGCTCTTTAATCACAGAGCCAAACCCTAGAATCTGAAGTTAAAGTTGTAACGCTAATTTAATATTAGCAACAAACACACCTGCTTGCCCAACCAATGTTGTCTGGCAAAATGACGGGAGTCGTTCAGATCACAGAAGATCAGGATGGGCTCGGTGCGTTAATTCTGATCACGTTTAAGTGCCACAGATCTTACACCTCTAGCGTTCTCTTTATATGATGTACAGTAGATGAAAAATAATTAAGGCTTTGCAGGAGGGACATGTTTTCAAGCCTGTTGGCAAATGTCAGAAGATGCTCTCTAAAATAAATATATAAACGCCTGCAGCGGAGCTTAGGATGTCCTTGGTACGGCTCTGCATCGGGAAGGAGGGCTGGTGCTTGTTCAGCAGCTCGCTTTTTAGGCAGATCCGACAACAGAAAATGCGCCGTGTACACAGAGAAGGTGTTTTATTGAATCAATAATGCTTCTCATTTGCTCTTGTTTTCAAAGATAATTTCACAAACTTATAGGATTGGAAGGCGTAAGGAAGTGATAATACAGGGAAAAACACAGCTGTATTAGTCCAAAGGGTGCTTGTTTCTCTCAAAACAGTGCCTGCGGTGACACCTCCCAGAAATCTGAAACCTTTCCATACCCCTCTGGCAGAGCTGAATGGCATTACCTTTATTGCTACCTTCATCTTACCTTTTTTTTTTTAACCCCCCCCCAGCAGCATTCTTTCTCTTTTTTTCCCCAAAATATCTGAGTGTTAAAGCAGTTACTCCTCAGCACCCTCAGGTTTTATTTGCCCTGTTGTGATTCATCCTTAAAAATCTCCGGTCCTTCGCGTTTGAAGGACTGGAATTGCCGTCCAGTGGCCATCCAGGCATTCGCGTACCTGCTCCGTTCTTGAGCAGATTATAATGAGGGAACGGTAGAAGAAACGGGATGTTTTTTGGCCTCTTAATCTTAGACCATATTCCCCAGGAGTAAGAATTACTCAGCGCCCTCACGAGTAAATATGCTTCTCTTACATGTGTACTTAACTGTCATTTTCTTTATCCTTCCAATAATTTGCAGACTAGTGGTAGAGTAGCTGCATTCAGTGTACTTGATGACATTTTCTCTTTTATCTGTGTCATCAGACCAAGTCAAAACCCTGCTCCAAGTCTTTCTAGCTGTGTGAGATCGTCTTCTGCAACTACAACCCTGCTGCCTCGGCTATTCGTGCCTCCTGTCGTGATGTTAAAGCTGGAAAACTAGAGAATTGCGTGATGGATGCCAAAGAGCTGATCAGAAAGTGCTGTGAAATTCAGCGCTAATGTCTCACGGTTTCTCTTTGGGGGTGAGGATTGTGCTGCATCTTGGAAAACTGCTGGCGGTGGAAAATACTGCCTGTCTTCTGACTTGTGTGCTGTCACCTTACAGCTCCTCGTCCAGCTCTTCAGCTGAACGTTATTCGGTTGAGGGCATCTAGTTCACAGAGGAGTTTGTCTTCTGAAACGCCTTAGCTGTATTTACTGGTTTAGCCTTCTGAGAGTTTTTAATGCCGAGTTGTACGTAGTAGGAATTTCTTCCCTGCCTGAAACCAGCCCGTTGCCGTACCGCACGCCTCGCCTGCGCCCTCTCGTAGCAATCGCGATGCCTGCTGGTTCGAGCTGTGGATTTTGTAGGTTAGGCAGTAGCAATTCTGTTATTTTCCACTACAAACGCAACATCTGCCAGCATCCTTAAGCCCTTGGCCTACAGGACAACCGTCTGTTCTGGTATGATCTTCTCGGAGGCTGCCACGACTCTGGCGAGCGTCCAGAGCTCAGGCTCCAGCAGCTCCTGATGCAGAAGTGGCTTGGGCTTAACGTTCCCTGATTTTTATCACGAGCAGCCTCACGTCCTGAGACGTGAAGCCTTCTACCTCTAGCCAAATAGTTTATTTGGATAAATAAACAATTTACTGACCAGGCCAAGTTCCTGTTGCCCTAAATCCCATTGCTGTGCAGGTGTCTGTAGACTCTCCCTCAAGCCACCATTGACAATTATCTTAATTTAAATACAACTTAGGTAACAAACCTGTTTTTGCCTTGCTTTATATTTGCCTTCAGTACAGGTTCAGTTTTGCCTTCAGAATATTTTTCACCGTCGTTTTCTAAGTGATTGGTCATATTTAACTTCTGAAGCTTTTTGAGAAGCAACCAGGAGTGTTTTTCCCCTCTTGCTGGCAAATGGAGGGGATGACTTGAGCGGGTGATGACCAGCTTGGCTGGAAGTCGAATTACCTGAATTCCTGTACAAAAATCGTTTTTCCGACTCAAAAAGAAGTCTTTAATGTGGAGTTCACGCCAACCGTAGACATTAGTCTTACAGTACAGACCAGAGGTGAAACAAGATAAAGTGGATCAGCTAAAGCCTTGGTGTCCTCCCGTGCAGACGGAAGAGTTATTCCACCATATCGAAGACGTCTGTGTCTAAGATGATCTTGCTGTGACTCATAGGAGCTGATGTGAAACACGACTTTTTTGGTGTTGGTCTTAGGGGACTCCTTTATAGGCAAACTTCTGGCTGATGAGCTCATCAAATAGAGAATTATTTAGCAGGTTTTTGAAATTCAGACTGATTTTGGTGCTGTGCTGTGGATTTTAACGCCGTTTTGAGCGTGGAGCATTTCTTTGTCAAAAGCGAGGAAATAAGCAAACAAAAATTGAGGCCAGTATTAACTTCCATTTCAAAAATGTCTGGGCAGTAGGTGAATCCACGTTTCTGCCTGTCCCAAGTGCATAGTTTTATTGAAAATGTAATTACTCAAGTCTCTCAATCCTCTCCATGTTAACTTTATATTTTTAGAAGCTTTGTAATCTTGCACGTCAACACCTTTATGGATCATAGGCATTAAGTTTTGTACATAAAGTGCAGATGAGTAACAGTTGAGAAATGTAATGTTTCAGGTGCATTGCAGACTTACCCTTTTTAAATTTTTTTTATTCTGTGTATAAAAATAGAATATTCTTGAGTGCTTTGAGATGGTTGACTGGCACCTGCTACTGAAGGGGAAGACTACCTCTTCTGTGTTTCCACCAGATACCTGGCTGCACTGTAGCGCTTGTTGCAAACAAGACTGTAGGTTTATACAACTGTGGTCTGACTTGAAACACAGATATATGACTCAATATTTTTCAAAAATACAGGCTAGTGACCAACAAAAATACTGTGGGCAACCACAGTCCACAAAGCGAACTCGGGACTTGATCTTTTGCAGCTTTGACTTTCCTCCAACCAATGTCCAGGGTTATTCTTCAAGGACCGGGAGTTTGTGGAACGATTCTTGAATTTCACTGCCATGAATTTTTATTTAAATGAGGTAGTTAATTCTCCTCTGGAGTGCATGTTGCAAGTCTTTTTGTTCTCCGCTTATTTAAGTGAGGTCTGTTGTTAGACTTTCAGTCTAGGCTGTTTTATCTTGAACAGTCACAGAACTTCAAGTAGAGGATATAACTCTTTTCAGTCAAACTGATTTTAACCAACTTTTCTTTTTTTTTTTCCCTGTTTCAGGAACCCATAAAATCGCGTGCGCCACAGCTTCATTTAGAATACAGGTTTTATAAACAACTTGGAAGTGCGGGTAAGTAAACCTACCTTAAGCTTATAGAAAGCTTGTGATTTTGTTGTTAAGTCAAGTGTTGCCATCATATTTGTTGTGTAACTCTGACTTGAACTTACTGATCTGGGCAAATTCTTTTAGCCTCACACAAGTTTTGGAAGAGATTTGGTCACAATAACATCATAGTGATACTGGGTAATTATGGGGACCTAGAAACTCTCATTAGTAAACTGACTGCTGAGTCAGTGAGGATTGACTGATACGGGAATTACCCACGTTAAGTGTCTTTGTAAAACACAGGAACCTTTGATGGGAGGGAAAGTTATTTACATATAGAATGATGGATTTCAAAAAGGTGACATAAAGCCTTAAAATCTGAGAAACTGTGTAAGAAGCCTAGAGCTTTTCTACTAAAAACGTGAAACACTGTTTTCGTGAATATTTACTAAGTCCTAAGAGTGTCCAAAAGCCCACGGGCTCGGTATCCTCTGTGCAACAGGAGTCTACAGCAAGTATATCAGGATAAGCCAAAGGTGGGTTTTATTAATTTTTTTACTTTTTCTGGCAAGCTGTCTGATTTTCCTAATGCAGGACTTGAGCTTGTGTCTAATAGTGTTTGAGTTTTCCTTCTGTGAATTTTTGGTTGCTTGTTAAACCTATAGAGACTTTTAGCATCGGCCGTTTCCCACAACAAGGATTACCCACTGCATGAGGATGTCTCCCTGAAGCAGAGATTTTCTCTTTGCTTCATCTCTTTGCCTTGATCATATATTGACCTTGAGTTTTGGAAAGTTTCCTACATTACTGTTTTTTTTTTTTTACACTTTTTTCTGATTTTATTTTTCCTGTTTTTTCCTGGATGGACCTAACTTCCACTTGCAGAGGATGTGCTCTTGTATTACCAAAATACTGATTTGAACAGAATGAAAGGTACATCTACTCTGAACTCATAATATGCGGTACCTGAGCAGCAGTCCTGCATTTTTCCTTTTTGCTTGTTCCAATAATTTTGCTAATAATTTTCCTTAATTTCATCTGGCGCATTCGCTGGAGACTGGTTGCTATTGGACTCTACGTTTTGTGGCTTCTTTGCTCCTTCTAGGGTGCAAAATCTGGGATGTGGGAACCAATGAAGTTGCCCCTATTGGAAACACCGAAGTATTGTTGTTGGTTTTTTTTTTTTAGAGAGGACTTGTCCGCTGAAATAAGGTGCTCGTTTCCCAGTGCTTTGTATTCTGGTTGTAGCATCCTACCGCACACAAACCTGTTAGGTTAACGTTGTCACTTAATTCCAGTTACCTGTGCTTTTGAGATTTAAGGCATTGCTGCTGAAGCCTTTGTAGTAAATAAATCAAATGTAGGTACACAGAATAAGTGAGACGCTTAATTCTGCCCTTTTCTGCCTTACCCGAGTTTTGTTGACGCTTGCCATCTCTCTGATACCCCGGCACATGTGTCTCATGACACACAAATGAATCCCAATCTACTTTTTCTACACCTGTTGGCTTTCTACCACTCTTTGAAGATGTTATTGAGGAATTTTAAAACTGATCAAATGTTGGGGGCTTGGCTTTATTTTGGTTAGATTAAATATTTTTAATGGGTTTTCTCCTGTTCCTAATGAATCTAAACTTTTCCTCCTACAACGCGTAACCTACGCAGAGCATTTCTGCCCAGTCTGACGCTGTGCACGCTGATGGCAGTATTTCTGAGTGTGCTGCCATCAGCCATGGAGATCTTGCCCTCCAGATCTCTCTTCCCCTCATTCTAGGGGGGGCTGACTGTCATCTCAAGCCTTTTTGCCAGTGTTTGTCAAGAGACTCTTGAGAAGCCTCATGACCAACGTGACTTTTATTTGTGTCTCTCTGTGGTCCCATGAGCATTGCAAACCCAGCTCTGATAATCTGTTAAATGCCATTAGGAGCTCTTGTGCTACGGTTTTGCTAAAACAACTGGAAATAGGCCAGGAGCTCGGGTGGAGGATGTGAGCCACATCTCTGGTCTCTCCATGAAACTTGGAAGCGGAACAAAATAAATTTTGGTGGAGTCAGACTGCCAGGACCAGGGAGCCTTAACTTGGTGTCTGCGCGCCATGCTGAGAATTAGGGGAAGACGGTCTGTCTGTACAAACAGATTGGTGCTAAATATGTGACGACTTTGGGGAAAAGACGGGTCTGTTCTCAGTGATGTTGTTAATGCCAGGCTCCTCCTAATGGTCCTTGCTTAAAAACTTCAGCTGCTCAAACAGCCAGCCTTGAACTTCCAGTAAGCAGAACTGGTTACCTGAAATTATCATAGACTCATCAAATGAAGACTAGAAGTGTCCAAACCCATGGTGTGTATGACTCGGACGAGAACAACGGTAGCTTTGCCTGTGACATGCTGTTCAATAAATTAGCCAATTAATCTTGCCAAATAACGTGGCTGACTGCGAACCTCCCACCGTTAGCCTAAAAAGTAATACTATTAAAAGCATTGCTGTAACGCCGCAGTAGCAGCGTCGTCCTCTTGTTAGTGCAACCGCTGCGTTCAACTGCCTGTACGACCAGATGGTCTCGGTGAGCAGCATCTCTATGAGAAGTCAAAATCATCATCACCTGCAGCATTTGGAGAAAAATGTTCTTTTTATCTAATGAGAAGAATTTTAATGGTGATATCCTTTTTTTCTGGATGTTCAGAATAAATGTTTTTAAGGTGTATTATTCTTGGATACTAATCATAAGAAAACTCAGCTTGGAAGAGACCAACCTACTTGGCCATGGATCAAGTAGGAACTGTCTTGTAGATAGGTTTGTGTGTGTCAAAAAAAATGTTTCATGTCTAATATGTGACTGAATGTGTCCATGTGAAGTTGGGACTGGCCTGGAGGGAAGCGTTTTGTGGCAGTCGGCCTTCCAAGAGAATGGTCTTGGGTGCTAAAGACCGCAGAAAACTTGACCATGACTTGCTTGCGACGTACCAGATTGAGAAGCGCAACTCAGGAGCTTAAAGCTTTTGTGCATCAAACCTCCTGCAGAAGCCCAACCAGTGTTAAGGAGGGATGAAGTGCTCCATCACACTGGTCGGACAAGTGCTACTTTTGGAGAGAAATCTGCAACCAGACTTGGGAGTCTGGTCCTGCAGTATATCGCACAGAATACTTTTTGGGCGCTTTTGCCCCAAAATTTTAGAACAATTCTACAGTTCAATACCCAAAGGATGTATGTCGCTATCGGTTACCTGCTTCACTTGTTGCCATCATCACAGAATAGTGAAATTAGTTGTGTTTTTTGTTTTTGGTTTTTTTTTAAAGCTATTCAGTCTAGTTCTGTGTTTTCCTTGGTGTAGTTAACCAGAATAGCAAGCAGCCCAATAATCCACGGCTCTGTCAGAAGTTAACTCCTGGGATGAGCTTCCATGTGAGGTGTTTCCGCGTGAACAGAGGAAGCGGCATGGTTGTGTGATAGCTGCCTCTTCCTTTTGGAGCTACTCTGTGGCTTCCTGTGCCACGTGCTCCATCAGCATCGATGTTTAAAGACTTTCTGACAGGGCATCAAAGTTGCATCTCTTACGTCCCATCAGCACCGACTTCTTCAGATCTTCGGATCAGACTCAGCTGAAGATCACTAGTCAGCTTGGATTAACTGAGTAGAAGGCCAGATTTCTTGTGTCTCATACATCTGAAGACGTATTTCACATTAGATTAAGGTATACTGGAGCAGTGAAAAGTTTGATAAAGGGATCTAAACCGTATGAATTTAGCTCTTTTTGGTGCTTCTCAGAATAGCTCAATACCAGTGGATATATCAAACGGATTCAGAAGTAGCTAACAGAGATGGTCCTGGGCCAGAAGAACCAACTGTCTGGTGTCCCTGATGCGCTTCTGCAGGTAATTGATGCTATCTTGATGTTTTGATGCCTCCCTGTAGTAAGAGAAACTAATAGCTCCCTTATAATTTCCTTGCCCCTCTAAATGGGGGGGTGTTTGCTTATAGAAAGGGGTTTTCATGATTCTTCCCAGAACTTTTCTACACCCCACCCCAATAGAAGAGGCGAGGGCCTGCTGCACAGTGACCATCTGCTGGTTTCTTCTGTCTCCCTGTGGAATTAAATATGTAATAACCTAAAATAGTTTATGACTGCTTTGCCTTAACGTAGGCAATGAAACAAAAAAAGGAAACCGCAGGCACGGAGTCAAAGACCTGATGGTCAGTCCATAGGGTGTCTCAGGAAAGGACGAGAATTCCTGTAGGTTTTAGGTAGTCGGGATACGATCCGCTTGCTGAGCAAGATAACTGGAATAGTTTTAACAATCTCTGTGCAAACTAGTTGTGTTGCTCTGTCATCAATCCTATACGATGCAGATGTCATAGTGAACTCTTTCATGGTTCCTCTTTGTCACAAAGTCCGTGTGAACGTGCACGAAGATCCTGATATAGAAGATTCATCCTGGCCTGGGCTGTCCCCAGGATCTCACTTTACTGGTGGTGACACGGTCAGTCCTGAATTTTTTTTTCTTGCTGGATAGTACCTACCTGGGTATGAACACAAGTAGCACAGCTATCCACAAGAAGTCCAAGTGCGATGGGTATTGCCCAAAATTAGGCTCTTGCCCTATGAACCTCTTTGAGGACTGGCTGTTCCAGGTGTTCCTCTCTTCCTCTTCAGTGCTGGTTCCTCTGCTTGCTGAGCTTTGCCTTGCTCTGAGGCTTCGTACAGCTACTTAAATCTGCTGCTTCCATACCTCAGGAACGAGAGGATCTCCCCCTCCGACTTGACTGGATGCTCTTACATCTCCTGGGGCTGCCAGAAGCAATTCAAGTCTTCAAGCATGTAGTTTTGTGTCCCCTGTACTCGAAGTTTGTGGAGAAAAGGCTTGGCTTCTTGTCATTCACAAAAAATAGTCAAGGCTTGCAGGATGATGAGTGGAGGAGCTCCATCCCCACCGCAGGCTGATGTTTGAGTGTCTGGTCCCCCCTTTGGCTTGAGCCGCTCTTTCCCGTGCGTAATGTGGACATACAGGAGGACGTGGCCACGATTTTATATCTGCCCGTCCCATCCTTTGGATTTTTGGCTTCAATCTGCCACGGCTCCTACACGTCCTTTTGCGCACGCTGGTTCTTTCCAAGCAGGTAGGTTGAGCTGTGCTGCAGGAGGATGGCTGGGTGCTGCAGGTACCTGCCTGCGCAGCCATAACGCTGATGCCTCTCCTCATCCAGCCGCTGTTGTATCCAAGGGAGCTCCTGCATCCGTGTCTGCAGAGCCTCCCAACGGACATGGAAGCCAAATCCTGAGACTTTTAAGATGACCTTTGCTCGAAAGTTTTGGGTTGTTTTTTTTTTTCCTCTCCAGCTGTGCTGGTTGGAGGGGAAAAAAACCATGCCTCTTTCTATAAGCTTTGCTGAGAAGTTGAGTCTGCTGCGTCGATGTATACTTGCAAAGCTGTAACTTTTTTTTTTTCCCCCCAAAGTATGTTTGTCCCCCAAACTCTGAGCCTTTTCTCGAGGCCAGGGAGCCCACTGCTGCATGGCCGTTACTGTATCGCTCTGAGCCCAGTTCCTCTCTCTCAGGATGTGACCACGGCTGAAAAACATCTCCACGCAATCAGGAAGCTGCTCTTTAATCCTGCGCTTCCACACAAATAAATAATTCACTGTGGTCCTGGGAAGTACTGACTTTCTAGCAGTGACCAGTAGATGTACAGGAATGATTTTTTGTTTGTTTGTTTGTTTGTTACTGCATTTCAAAGCATCTCTGGCATCTCTCCCCTGTGGTTGTTAACGCCATACATAATGCCTTCCCTGTAAGCTCTGCCTTTGGAAGGTAAAATGGAGTAGTGCTTATTTTCAGGTTTCTTTTGGCTGCGTTGAGCTGATGATCGAGTTCCCCCATAGTGACAGCTTCTGCCTGTGCACAGAGTGTGAAGAAGTCATGCATTTTTGATTCAGTAGTAGCTTATTTTTATATCAACTGGGTGATGAGTCACACCTTCCCCCCCCTCCTCACAATCCCACCTTGGCACACGTGATTCACAGCGCTCCGGCGTCAACATGCGTTGAGTTTCGTGCCATAGCTCTGCAGCCAGCGCTTATCCCCGGGACAGGGGGGTGACATTGGCAAGTGGATGTCAAACATAATGAGCCTCTACGGCGTCGTGGTGGAAAGCGGGAGAGGAGTCTGATGCGGTGGAGGATCTCAGGAAACCGAGAAGATCTCTGCTCGCCCCAGCCCACGCGATAGATGAGTCACAGCCTACGAGCAGAATATACTGAGTTAGGGGAGGGCTATGTCGTTACATATAGAATATCGACGGATTCTGTGGTTTTGTTTTAATTCTTGCTCTGTAAACAAGTTCACCTCTAATGAAGTATGGAGTCTGTGTGTTTACTTTTGGACCTCTTTCTGTTGCACAACTCGCTGGAGTGAAGCAGTCTGTTTACTTGTCAGGAAGTAGGACCAAGGAAAATGAAGGCGGTATAAATAACCGAGCCTTTTACATAGTCTAGTCAATATTTGCATATATATATTTTCTCAATGTAGCTGAGCTGTCTGCTACTCCATACTGCGTATTAAGTTAGCTTTTCGGGATTGCCCACAGTGAGCATGTTTTTCTCATTCCGTGTTGCTTTACTCATGACCTGCTGCACGCTTTGTACGTACCCATGTCCTTTATGAAGAAATTCTTTCCGTGCCTGTTGCACAATGCTGTCGCTCACGTAGCAATTAGGTAGGGGTCATTTCAGTAAGACTTGTTATACGGATGGATGTAAACAAGTCACCGTGGTGGAGCGTGCTGCCGCTACCAGCTGTTTCACGGGGAACTCCCTACACACAACGCTTTTCCCCAAGGGAGCTGGAGTAACTCCAGGCCACGTAAGTGAGGGTTAACGCAAGTGTCTACACCCTTGTTTAATTAAGGAGAGCGAACATACGCATTAGCTGTTGCCACGGTGGTTTTTATCTTCAGAAATCCCACTCGTATTTGCCACCTCGATGGAAACGTTGCTGTGGCTGGGAGTGGAACCGGCAGAAGATCACCCCGCAGTAAGGTGCTGGTTTGGGGCATGAGAGCGCTGCTGGGTGGGGATTGCCCCTCCGCACCGCAACGTGGGTTTGCGCTGGCGTGGAGCAACACCTGGCCGTGGCCTGAAGCGCGTTTGTGCCCTGCTTTGTTGTACGGAAAGGTTTGTTCGTAGCTGTCATGCTACAACGCTCTGGATGAGCACCGCGGCCGCCTCCTTTGAAATATTTGGAAATATTTTAGAATCAAAGTGTCTGGTCACTATAAGTATTTAATAAGTCACTTATTAATCTGTGCAAAATGATACAAAACTGACATCCGTTTGCAGGAAAGCAACTCACGCCTTTGGGTCACATCTTGTGTTCAATCATTTCCCTACTTCCAATCCCTGTGATAGACCGTAAGGCTTGTTTTAAGCTGTTGGGTTAATTTTCTAACAGCAAGGAAAAATTCTTCTCCCTTCATTCTCAAACCTTGCAAAGAGACATGCCGTCAGCGATAGGCTTGAGATGCCTCAGCAAGGAGACGTGATTTCGTTCATCTGAAAATGGCCTTTTCAAACAAAAAGTGCAACACATGTGGAGGTCCCTCACACTTAGCTGCACCCTTAAAGCGGTGATCAGCCGCTTCATTATAAAGTCCGGGTAATCTAACGAACTTTTGAACTCGAGGGATCTCTGACTTCAGAGCTTTTGAATTGCAAAATAAAATGTAGGGGAGTGCTGTAACACGCCCAGTTAAAGCCTGCCTGCTCGCAAAGCTGGCTTGCTGTTCATCTCTGGGGGATAATATTTTGCTATCTGAAAATACTTTTTTTTTTTTTAATGTGGCAGGTCCCTTGTTAGAAGGGCTTCCTGAACATGCACATTTCAGCGTCTCTTTTAACATCAGAAGTTTTGACTTCCTTGGGCTAAATTTAGGCTTCGTCAACTGGAAGCTATCAGATGCTTTTAAAGCAAGGCCATTAATATTTGAATATGAGATTAGGGCAGTTTCCTTTTTATATTTCAAAAAGTCCTCGTACATCTCTTACTCTTCCGGTATTCACTGCAGTCATCACAAATCAAAATCCGCTGACATCGGGCAGCGTGTGGAGGGGAACGGCAGGATGCTGGGAAGCTGAAAAATACCTTTCCCGCAGATGCTTTTCCTTGAAGCCTGACGCGCGCCGCAATGGTGGTCATCAGTCGGTAGCAGTCAGACACATTTGAGCCATCCCAGATGCCTGGGTGGGTGGTTCTGGTAGACGGCAATGTCCGCTACGGGTGGGTCGTGTGATGTGCCGCTTGGTCCAGCTGCTGTGAGGATCCAGCTGGGCTTGAGGAGAGTGGTGGGCCGTTTAATCATGAAGGTCTCTGTGCTGCTGCTGGTGCTTTCTAGCTGAAGGGTCTCATGCTTGCTAGCAGCTTGTTGCACCCGGGACTTCGGGTGCCTGGGCCATTTGAGGAAATGAAAATACTGGATGTTTGAAGATAACCTTTGGAATTCAGATTTGGGATGTGTAAGTTGAATGGAAAACCCAGTTTGACAATTAGGACCACGATAATTAATAAGGATGCAGCAACCGCTTAGCCCTGCTCTTCTGCTTTCCTTGCCCATCTATGAAAATTTTTCAAGCCGTTGGGATGCTGCACTTACAGGTCTAGACCTCAGCTAGTTTTTAAGATTAGTTTTCTGGAGGGCTGATGTGTCTGGCCTTGAGTACTGCCTGGATTCAAACAAAGCCGTTTTGGAAGGTGGCTGCCTGATTTAGTGGGAATCCTTTCGCGTGTGTGTGCTTCCTCAGCACAGAAGCATCTTAGGCATGCTGAAGGTTTTTAAGGTGCTCCTCGCCTTAAAGAGAGAAACACTCGCGCTGTGCCAGCGAGGTTTGATGCAAGTGAAGTTCTGGTACGTAGGGCTGCCCGCCTCCCAGACCGGCTATTAAATGGGTTTGGGGTTTGCATTTCTGAGCTGTGCCCTGCCTGCTATTCAAAAACCTCCTCCCATCTCTAAAAGATAAGCCACAGACTCTGCCCCTGAATCTGTAATGGATCCAGCTACACCAGAAGAACTTTTCAGCAAGCTCTGCCCTGGGTGGAGACTTGCAGTTTTGTAATAATTTTTCTGTCTGAAAGCGGCAGTTTTTCCTTCAAAACTCCATTCCTACCCACTCGTGCTCAGCTATCTTAAGGTGAACCAAAGAGATGATATCTGGAGGTAGTATCTTATTTAGCAGCTCTGAACTCCTGTTTTGCCCTAAGTTCTCCTGTGATAAGGGAGTGGGAGGCTTTCCATCAGGCTGGAAGGACCATGTAGGGAAACACTTTCCTACTAATCTGAAAAATCCCTTTTTCCCCTCAAAAACTACGATGTCTGATACCATTGTCTGCTTTATCCAGCTAAATTGGACCAGTCCAATCTGTCATCGAAGACCCAAATGCTGTTGGATCGGTGACCAATACCACCTGTACATGCCAGTTTTGCCTTACATTGCTGCGCCATCCTGGCTGGAACGACTCCTGGTCACCGCGCAGAGACGTGGGTTGCAGCTGAGCTGTAATTCAAGCTGTCGAGATTCCCTCTGCATTATCATCGCGGCCGTTACACCTTATTTTGCAGCTGGCCGGCACGCCGTAAGCTTGAAGTACCAACTTAACTCGTGCTATAGATTTTTGGCATGTGGATGGGGAGGAAGTAGGGAGCCGGTAAAAGCTCTGCCTCCAGCCAACAGTCTCCAGTGGAGGTGAGGTGATGATGAGGGGCCACTGGGGACTCGGTGTGATCAAATCAAAAAGTTTCTCTGGACAGCAGAGGAGCGATTCAGCAGAAGTCTTTTATTATTGCTGCTTTCTTAGCATTTTTCATCTTCCAAGAAGTAGCCTGTTCCTTGGCACTGCTTCTGGAGTTAAATTTGTGCGCTGCTGAGCACTCTCCTCCCGCCAAGAAGTTCTGTTGTTGGTTTTAAGCATCCTGTAGATTATACCTGTAATGTAATTAATATGCGTAACTTGTTCTCAAGGGAAAAACAATGCAATCACAGAGCATACCCTTATTCATCTCAACATCTCTGTTACCTGGTTAAAATGAAGACGACCAAACCTGCGACTTAATTCCTTTCAGCAGGTAGAGCTGACCCAACGCGAGAACTGCACAGCCCAGGAAAACTGAACAGGAAACAATTTCTCTTTGGTATTAACCAGCAGAACGGAGTTGGCCATCACAGATGTGATCTGGCTTTGCACTGACCGGCAAAACTCACCCGGCGTGGTGACCTGCAGCGTAGCAGGGGGCCACGTCGTTCTTGCTAGATCCATCACGCAGGAGCCATGATCCCGGCTGCAAAGGCTGCCGATAGCGCCTGGCTGGTGGGACAGCATGGAGCCAATGCCCAGAGCGACGTACGCCTTCAAACCGTGAAGCTGAGCTTGGAGGGGGAAAAGCATCCTGGGTAGCTGGTTTGCGATGCGGCTGTATTTTAATTACACGAGAGCTTTTTGGGCAAATCCCGTTGCCTGCAGTAGGCTGCTGTAACCCTTCGCTTAACCCTCAAGAAGTTGAAAAGCTGCAGCACCACAACTTTTCCCCTCTTTCAGCAAAAACACGGGCTCTGCCAAGTGCACAAATAAACCCAGAAAGCAAAGCAGGAATGCTTTTGAAACCTTTTGGTATTTTCTTCTGCCCCATCCCTGTATTGCTGGTGCATGAGAAAAGGAAGATAATTAAGCTGGAACTTCTTGGGGTGGGTTAAAATAACTCTTCTAAAAATTTCCCAGATTTCCCAGAAAGTCTTCCTGCAGCTTAGCCTTTCCAGCTAGGGCTGATTCTCCTCCCAATCTTTTTTGATTCTTATGAGTACAAATGTGGACGTCCTCTTGGTACCCTCTCTGAAACAGCTTCTTTCTTTGTGTATGTGAGGAGTTGTTTAATAGAATCTAGCTGTGATATCAGGAAACCAGCTTGTACAACTCAGGGAAAATTGAAATGCCACCCCGTTTTAATAATGCAACGATCGTGAAAATTGTTTTTCTGTAACTGAAGTAAAAATCACATCGTTTGGATTTTTACCAGCAGCAAGAACAAATATGTTCTTCCTTCTGTCCTTCCCATGTCTGTTTTTCTTCTGTTCCTTTTCCCGTACCTTTTTTTTTTTTTTGATAGATTCAAATACTAACAAGCTACTCAAACCACAGCAGGGATTCGATACATCCTGCATATCCTGAGAAGATGCACAAACTATGCTGGGCTTCTGGAGTGAAGCTGGAGTCTTGGAGTCTGCGTGGAAGCCATGCTTTACTTGCAAACTTGTTGGGAGATAAGCGTAGCTCTGTCTACTCATGGCTTGTACACAACTATTGTACCGTTGTGCGCCGAGCCTCATCTCTTCCCATAAAACACTCGGCCTTCTCTGCAGTCGTCAGGGGAGAAGGTATCGATCCAACTTGTGACGTTCTCCCGTGCTTTATTTCCAAATATCTCTTGGGTTCAGAGAGCGCCTCTTCCACGTCCGAGGGCGAGGGAAGCTCCTTGCTCTGCCTCTCCTCCCGCTTGGCAGCGGCTCTGCACCCTTCTCACCCGCTGACGGGCTTAAGCGGAAAGTCCTGCCGCAGCTACTCCTGCCGGGCAGCAACGCTGGAGCGTTTAGCATTTGCTAGAAGGGAGATGATTCATTGCCCAAGCGAAGCAGGAAAAAGATGTTGTGAAAAGCTGGCAGCGGAGAGCCAAGTGTCTGGCAGCAGTTGGAGCAAACAGAGCAGGAGGATGTTCGGGGGGAGCGTGAATAAGAGGAGCTCATAATGACGCTGTAAAAGGGCTGCTGAGATGCCATCTGGAATAGGGTGAGCAGTTATGGAGAAAATATCTAGAATAAATGGGGCTGGGAGGAGAGAAAGCCAATGCAACGGCCAGTCGAGGTTTGAGGAGGCGGCTGCTGTGGCAGCCCTCTGTGCTGCTTTCCTTGCTGGGCTTTGGGCATGGGAGAGGAGCAGCTGGGACTGGTTTTTGCGAAGTGATGCTCTGCTGAGTGCCCCTTCTCCCAGAGGAGCCAAAGCCGGCGCTGAGCCAGCTCTGTCCCAGGCAGCATGGCGGGGAAGCAGGGAGGAGGCGGTGAGATGCTGACAGATGCTCTGGACTGGTTCAGTTGCTCTTCACCCTGTTCAGATAAGCGAGAGAGAACTAAAAGTTCTCAAACCAGAGTACCAAAGCTCTCGGGAGAGCAAGGAGATTATCCAGGAGCTTTACAGTCATAAGCCGGGCTGAAACCACTTGTGATTCCCAAACAGGTTGATCATCTCCGTGATCATCAGTGGTGGGAAGGGAGCTGCCGCAGCGCCTGCCATCTCCAACTGCAGTCGCCCCCGAGTCACAGCGCTGCTCTACATTGATGTTTTTGTGTGTCTCTGTGTTGGAGCAGCTTACTATTTTTAGCTCGTTTCCCTAATCTGATGCTACTTCAAGATTTGTGAAGTCTTGGAGCGATTGGCAAGATTGTGGCAGACCCTGTGCCATCACCCCCTGCTCTACCTGCAACGCATCTGCCACTGAGTTGGTGGGAGTCAGAAATTGCATTTTCTGCTCATTTTCCTTTGCATCTCAACTGCTAGGTGTTTTCTTATAACAAAAAAGAGAAAAAAATCACCCCAAATCTCTGTCCTTCCCCAAACTTCTCCGGTTACAGTTGAAGGTGAAGGGCTGTACTGAAAAGCTTTTGCAGTCCTGCTTTGAAATAAGACGTCTCTGAAACATATGCAATCAAATATTCCCAAGACCTTTAGGCTAACCTTATTCCGGGTAACAAACCTGTCTGAACTTTTCTCCCCTCTTTCTAGTTTTGAAGCAGATTGTTCAGAAACCTGAAGCTTAGAACGAGACTTTGTGATTCCACCTCATAGACGTAACCCATTAACCAACGTGTTCGGGTAGATTGAAATCCACTGTCACGGGGTGTGTTTTAAGAGGTTAAAAGATGAGATCTTGACCCAGCCAACACCGATAGCAAAGCTTCATTTTCAGCCTGGATTTTATTCCGATTTGAAAATTAAGAGAAGGGTAGATCCTCATTAGTGTAATCAGCTTAAATGGGTTGACTACTCTAAAGCAATTTGTTTAATTTGTTTGGAAGATGTTTAATTTTAGCTATAGACGTTCAGCTCTCGCACGGTTGCTATTTGTGCTGTTTATCGTGTAATTTTGTGTTCTGCGATTTGTAAAAATAAACTTTCTGCTCTGAATGAGAATTTTGTGACAATCTACGTCCCATTCATCAGTGCCGCTTTAAAATCGCGCAGAACTTTTTGTGCACTAATGCCGCTGCCGTGTCCCTGCATCCATTTCTATGAAGGACAGTTCTTGCTGCTCGCGTAGAGTGTGTTTTTTGCATCGAGCATCAGCCATTCGTTTGACATTGGATTGCTTCTGCCTCCCTCTGTCTTTAGGTATCGAATTTGGGGTTCCTCAGGAGTGTCTCCTCTCTGCAATAGAGCTTGACTTTGAAGCCTGCACGAAGAGAGGTTATGGAATTCTTCTGTAACTTTTCTTGAAATTGAAGACGTCAGCTTCTCTTTATTTGGCCTCACCACGTCTATAGGCAGTGGAAACCAATGTCCCACAGGAGCAAAAAAAAAATAATTGGTGATTCAGAAGCTACCGGTATCGTTCACTTTTCACAAGTTGCGGTTGCCTCCTGGTGATTTGATGTACAGGGACTTGGCTTTTGTGACTCCACTGATGTAGGCGCTGTGTTTAGCTTCCTGCACGTGCTACCTCATCTCTTCTTGGGTGTATTTTGGGCTGCTCGCCATTGCACAAGGTTTATTCATAGCCTCTCGTGATGCTCATATACAGGGCATCGGTACGTATTCTCTGCCGCAGCAGATGGTTTCCGCTTTCCGTGCCTTCCACGTGGGGCAGATGCTGCAAAATCAGATTTCCCTTGGGCATAACCTTTGATCGGCATCTCTGCCAGTCGCCATTTCACAACCGGTCCTGGAAATGGCTTCGGACTGTCTGTATGACATGTACATCTGATGCCTGGACTTAACGCGGCTTGTTGGAGCGTGCTGGATGTCTGACGAGTTATTAGGGCCGTTAGTAGTCGTGCTGTAAAGCATATGGCAGCAAGACAGCACAACTTGAATTGATCCAGGATGCTTGATCTTGCGACGGAAATTTGCTGAAAGATGTAGTTCCCTGGTGTTAATCCGGCTCAAACGAAGTGCTCTCCAAGAGCGGTTGGTCCTGCCGTTTGTTACCACTCACGTCCTTGTGTTCAAGCTCAAGCAAACGCCAAACTTTATTGTGGGGTTGATCCGACTTATTCCTCATCTGTGTGAGCGCAGGGAGGGGCGGTGGGACAAGCAAGGACGGGATGGTCCCTTTTGGTGGTAGCCCGCAGGAGCAGTTAGAGTTTTAGCATCTTGGGAAACCCGAGGCCGGAGTTGTGAAGCTGCACGGGAGCACAGTGCAAGCAAAGTCTGAGTTCTCAGCCTTGCCGTTTGCTTTTGCTCTTGTTCCAGCCACGATGCTTTAATCTCTGAAATGCTATGCTAGATTTTTGCTGTGCTCAGCTTGAATTTTTTCCAAGACACCGCACTGCTGAAATAGCAGAATTTGCCTGTGGATTCCAGTGCAGTGATCAGTCTCTGTTTATTGGGGTGATAAACTTTCAACGAGAGCAAAGGGTGGAACGAGGCTTTTACATAGTCAAGCCAAATCACTCAGCAGCAAGACTGAAGCCGTTAAGCAAATTCAGATGATTTCTGCTTGCAGCAGCCTCCGCTGTAATAAGCTCCTTTTTCTCCAAAGGAGAACCTGTATGTGTCGTGGGTGGTTTTTCTTCCCTTAACGTGTTGTTCTTTTTTAATGCCACGGAGCAGTTCCTTGATTAGATGTTATTTCCTACGTTAATTGTGTACAGCTGATCATGGTTTGTATTTCAAGTGTTGAGTTGTACCTTTGAATCCTCAAGAGGAGACCTCTGCTCTGCCCATGGCTTTTCATCCTGCGCTCTTTAAATCCAGAACTGCTCGTCTAGGACGGATTGCTTCACATCACTGTGGCTTTGTTTGACCTTTTCAGTCCTCTGCCAACACAAGCGCTCACCATTAAAAACCTCGAGTTCGACTGCCTAGACAAAAGATAGTTTTTCCTCAACCGATCTCTTTTGTTGGCAACGTCCTTCTCAAGTATTTACAGATCTACGGTGATATTTGTGGAGTTCCTGTGGTTCACCATGGCAATGGACTTGGTGGGACCAGGACACGTTGCTTGTTGCTGAAATAGAGCCAAGCTACATCCCGAATTATGCAGATGGGCTGTGGTTAAATAAAATTTTATGCAGTTCTTCTTAGGCTGCCCCTTTTCACTGTTCATAAGAAGAATGGGTCCAGAGATGCCTGTATCTCAAGTTTGCAGAGAAGCACCCTGAAATCATCTAGCCTCATCTGCCTGCTTGGATCCTGCAGGCATCAAGCCTTAACATTTGCATCAAGCTTACAACTTCTCTTTTGAGCTTCCCCTTCCTAAAACGATGTTGACTTGTGTTTGAGTGGGCTGAGGGTGCATTACCCTGTGTCCCTCATAACTTTATTTCAGTAACCAGTGTGGAGCTGAGGAGCCCTGGCTTGGGCTGAGAGGCTCCGAAGGGTCTAGGATGTGCGAGCGATGCAGCCTGGGTCTGCGAATGAGATAAATGTTACAGCATTTTTATTCTAGCAAAGCCAAGAGGTAAGCTCTTGACTGCAGAGCTGGCAGCATTGCTGCTGAAAACCCTCAGAAAAAAATCGAACCCTAAAAATATGCCTGAAACTAATAATGTCTTCTGTAGGCTGGCACTTAGGATGGGTTTTTTTAATGTTCTTTGCTACAGCTTCACCTTGCGGGAGCTCCCACCTAAAGCAAAGCCTTGCTGAGGTTTAAAGCTCATGGGATTACTCTTGGCTCGTAAGGCTTTGAGTGGGTAAAGCTAACTCAAGGGGCTAGGACTCCAAAGAGGGCTAAATAGTTGCGTTGCTTCCTTTCCAACATGAAATGCCCATCTTTTGAGTCTTGCTGCAATTTATCTTCCTGGTTCTTACGTCCAGTAGGAATTTAATTTTAATTGCAGTGCTCTCTCTTTCCCAAGGAAGGCTGTAAATTTACTCCTTTCCCCTTGCTCTGGGAATGGGATTCTTCGCCTTCCTTAAGAGCCTTTCTGCAATTTTATTCTCCCGTATACCTTAATTAGCACACTCCTGATCCGAGTGGTTTCCTTCCTGATTTGCATTTTTCAAGACTGTTATCCTGACATCGAAATTGTGGTAGAAGTACTCACTGTATCTAGAATTTATAATGGTCTCAGTTTTAAACTTTCCATAGAATATTCTGTTGTTCTCTTCTATTATTCTTTTAAAAGTAGAGACGATGGTCTTGGTATTAGAGATCATGTCAACAGCTCACCGTGAGTTACTTCAAGAGCAATTACAATTATTCAAGCCTTCAGCACTAAGCCGATGCCATTAAATTACCATTCGTGTTGGTTTGGCGATATTTGAAAATGTTTTGGAGCTGCCTGGGTCACATCCCATCATTGTTTGGTTTTCTGAATTGCTTTGGCATCAAACCATCCTGTTTTCTTAGAGGACTTAATTGCTGTTAACGCTTCCTAAAACATGGAGCTCTGTTAGGAGCAGTAGCTTCCCAAGATCAGGTTGGGTAAATGTTTTACATAAGACGTAAAACTCCAGTTAGACTGGGAATTCCTGCAATATCCTGTAATATCTCATTAATGCGTCCTGATGACTGATACCTAATATGATTCCCCAAGCATGTGAGTTAACGAGATTAAAGCCATCCTCCAGTAATCTTTGTCAAGCTGCATTTTGTTCTTTTTGAGTAATACATGGGAGCATAAGTTCTGTAATATTTAAGCTTTAGTAATCTCAGCACCGCATTTATTGTATTGTTGGCAAGTTGATGAGTGCCGTTGGGCAGATTAACGAGGCTTTCCTAAATCTGTAGTAGGACATAAAGTTATTATGTTGCTCACACACTCCAGCCTTAGCATTTCCTTGTTCTTCTGCCTTGACCTGTGCTGAGCTAGGCTGCCTGAGCACGCCACGGAGCCTGTACAAAGCCGTGCAGTTACACAAGCAATTTAATTCTGGTGCCTGATAATTAGTGAAGTTTTTCGCTATTTTTAATACTGATCTTTTCCGTAAATATAGGGAGGTGCATGCATTTACTTAAAACATGCCATGAAATTTATAATCACTATGCTTTCAGGTCCCATGCTATATAATCTACGGACCTCTGTGCGACTTTGTGGAAAAAGGCTGCGTACGTGGTAGTGCTCCCCATGCTGAGCCTTTACACTGAATAGCAGGACGTCGTATCTTTGTGTATGCAAGCAAAGACGTTGTTTTGGCATAGGACAAAACCCAGTGTTTCAAAACAGAAACCCTTCTATTGTGTTTTGGAACTGTGAGATGTAGGCTGGAAATATTTTTTTTTTTTTAAAAAGTGTTACGCAGCTTGACGCTGATGCCGGGATGCTGACCGCCTGTGCTAGATGCTGATTAGAAAAATTTGCAGTAAGCCCTGTGCTGAATTCCTCCCTGTATGGGCCGGTCTGATTTTTCTTTTTGACTAAAAGGCAATTCAAAGAGCGCTGTGCAGCTCAGTTCAGACACCAAGGCTGGTTTGGGTTTTTTTTTCCCCCCGTTTCTGGTGCCTTTCAGAAAGCTAATCCATGCAAAAAACCACTGTCAGCCGAGTATAAATATTGCACACTCTTGCTGAGAAATCCGTTGGTGAGCTGTTAGGTGGGAAGGGTCGGCTCTGACTCCTACCAGTTGGGTGTCGAGTTTGGTGTGCGACTTAGCAAAATGGTTTGCACATATGCTTAATGACTATGATTGCTTATTTTTACATGGTGAAAATTTAAATCTTTGCTCTTTTTTTAATTTTTTTTTCCCTTTCTTATGAGCATAATAAGAGTAAACTTTGTGTAAGGTTGTGCTGAAAAACAGCAGCTACATATTATCTTGGTTGAAAAAGCAGCCCTTTTTTCGGACGATAGCCCCTCATTTTCTGCAAGGGCTATCATCTTCCTAACTGCTCAGACGAGTGCCAGCCCACATTTGAGGTTGTACCCTGCCTGGTGTTCAGTGCAACGTAAGGAACTCCGTGTCTTGTTCCATAAGTCCAAGCGTTTAAGCTGCCAAAGCTGGACGCTTTCATGTGGTCGTGTTATTGCTTTGAAATCCATTTGTCTATTCAAGGGTGTAGCTGAGCAAAGCCTGCACTGATTTGGCGTTCGGTTCATTCACAGTGCGTGCTGAAACTTATTGGCTTGCTGAGCAAGATCAAACAGAAAGGACACTCGAGAAGTAAAAATAAAGGCTCTGCCCAGCGAAAGATTTACACCCAGGAGGAAGGGTATTAACGTTGTCCCGTTGACTGATTTCAATTCTTTTCATATTGTTCCAGCTGAAGGGCTTCCCCAGGTGTATTACTTTGGACCGTGTGGAAAGTACAACGCCATGGTACTAGAGCTGCTTGGTCCTAGCTTGGAAGATTTATTTGACCTCTGTGATAGGACGTTCACTCTGAAGACGGTATTAATGATAGCCATCCAGCTGGTGAGTAACAGCGGGCAGGGCTCTGCCCGGCAGCCTCCATGATGCCGACCGGTGTTTGAGTCAGTTCTCGGCTAGCTGGAGGATGGGGTTGGTATGGTGTGAGGTTCAGGGGTGTCTGTAGGTTGGAGATAGAATCTCCTTCCCTTGTAGAATCACAGACTGGTTTGGGTTGGAAGGGATTTTCAGAGACCTAGTCCCACCCCCTGCCATGGGCAGGGACACCCTCCACTAGCCCAGGTTGCCCAAAGCCCCATCCAACCTGGCCTTGAACACTGCCAGGGAGCCAGGGGCAGCCACAGCTTCTCTGGGCAACCTGTGCCAGGGCCTCAGCACCCTCACGGGGAAGAATTTCTTCCTTACCTCCAATCTAAACCTACCCTCTTTCAATTTCAGAACATCACCCCTTGGCCTGTCCCTACAGACCTCGGTAAAAAGTCTCTCTCCATCTTTCTTATAAAAGAAGGTTTGAGAAAAACTCCTGCTTATGAAGGGAAGGTCAAATTATGCTTATGAGCAAACTTGCTCCTTGCGTAGCAGAACCAGTGAAGCTGGATTCCTTCGGACTTGCATCCTGTGTCCCCTACACGCCCCTGCCCCAGTATCTGCCCCAGCTCCCTCCCTCTGTTTGGACATCCCCCAGAACATCTCATTTCCTACCCGCTCCCCAGGACACAGGGAGCACAGCACCCTCCCACGCTCCTACCAGTTTTACTGGTTTGGTGCTACCGGGCCACTCATAGACTGAAACCTCTCAGAGCGATGGGAGCTGAGCTCTCCTTAGCCAAAATACCAGCATTCAAGGTCTCTGCCTTGGTCAAATTTGGTCAAAACTGGCCAATGGGTTTAAATGACTAACAGCTAGAAACTGATAGACGTACGAGCAGCATCGCAGAGCCCCTAAATGTGGTGAGTGAACTTCCACAAGTCGGTAGGACCAGTCAGTTATCTTTTTAGTTTGGCTTTCTGGTTTTCAACCTGTGGTCTGCAGATGCCCAAGTGGCACAGCAGAGGTGGGACTGAATATTAATGTTAACAGATCTGCGGATAGAAGTGTTGAAGGAAAGAGAAGACTGTAAGGAGTGAGGAACACAATCCCCTCTAAATAAACTGAAGATTGCTACAGCAGAATCTCAGATGGAAAATTGAGGTCACAGATGCAGAAGTTTGAACGGCGTCTGCCTGGTATTGAGTTCATGAAGTTGTCCTCCTACAGCTGAGTGGTCTAGTCTTGTTGGCCTTGAGCGTTCCTTCATCAGTGGAAAACCAATTTATAGTATTGTTTTTGATTAAATCAATTGGCAACAGATGGCAAAGCCTTGGATATAGCTTGTGTGATCTTTTGGTTGTAAAGACGTAAAATGTAAAGATACAAATTTATTCCCACGTGACTGCTGGGGAAATGAAGTTTGTTGCAGCAGTGTCCGTCTGCCGGTTGCCGATTAGCTCTGTGCTTGGCTGGTCATCATTGCCTGATCTTGTGACCTCAACCAGCCTCACCTAGACACTGGTACCAGTTTGAAAAACAGATGCTTAGGGTGATACCAAAACAGTCGCAAATGGAGGAGTAGATGTTCTCCAGAAGGAGCAGCTCCTTTTTCCATAGGGAGATGTTTTTGGACCTTTCCAGTCTTCTAAGGAAGATTACGTGAGTTACCAGCTTGGAGCATTTAAGGAGACAGATTTAGCATCTTCAGGTGTGCCCCATCTCCTTCCCTGGGAGGTTTCCTGGGAGAAGGGCTCACTTGTCCCTCAGACGTGTTTTCTGAAGGGGTGGGCACTTACTGCTTGACTGGAATGAAACCCCTTTGTTCCAGCCACGAGGCTTTGGAGGAAATTGTCTTGAATTTATCTTAGTTCCTACACTAAGTCATAATTTATGTTTTGCTCTTGCTTTTGACCAGCCAAGCCTGCTTAAGCTGCTGTAATTCTAACGGCAGGCGTGAGGAGACACAAGATTTCACTGCCAGAATCCAGTGCGTTGCACAAACAGTGTTTCTCTCCTCTGATGCTTGACACGCCTGTTAACGAAGCCTAATATTCAGGGAGACTTCCAAAAATGTGAATGACCAGGTACCACCCAGACAGCAGAGAGGAGCACCCTGCCCTGATGTAGGGAGTGAGGGACAAAGCAGGTTGCTTCTCTGGTTTGGTTCTCACCAAACTGTCATCAAATTGTTGGATTTTTTTTTTTTTAAGCCCAGGAAGATCACCCAAAGGTAAAGCAGCACTACTTGTCTGGGAGGCTCCTCTACAGCATGGAAGCTTGGGGAGCTCCTGGGAGATGACCCCGATGCTGGGAGTCACCTTTGTGTTGCCTCTCCTACCTTGGGCTTGATCCTCTCTGGAGGGGGAGGAGGGAAATGTCTGCCATGGATGTCTTTGCACACTGGATGCAGTGTGGTGGCACTCATCTCCTTTTTTCTGCATCTGTTGGTCAATTTTTAACCAGAGGCATCCCTGAAAGATGTTTTTTAGTAAGCATACGTGCTTGGCTGGTCTTATTTAGCTTGACAGGTAGCAGCTTCTTAGGACTGGTTGGACTCCAACTCTACAGATGTTAGGAGAAAGAGAAGTCTTCTAGGAGAAACAAATGTATCATCATTGTTTTAAGGAGTGTCACTTGTGATTATGGGAGAATTTAACCATGGTTTTACATCAAGAAGACTCTCCTGGCTGAGGGAGATAGAGACTGGACAATAATGAGTCTTCAAGGAAGAAGGAGAACACATTTTGGAGTCTTTTCAGATGAGGTCACACAGTAGGAAGGTCTGCCTCGGCAGGGGGATGAGCCACACAGCCCTCAGGTTTGTCACCAGGCTTGCACATTCTTCTGGTAAGCGTGCGTTGCGTTCAGAGCTGTGGCAGCAGCTTATCAAATGCAACTTGGGTCGAATCGAAGTGTTCTTACTCCAGTGCACTTTTTCATACTTCTCAGTGAAAACCTGCGTTGAAGGCGGTTTTTTCCCTCTGTTTTTTTCCTCTGTTTTCCTTCCCCAGTGGGAGTTTTCCAGCTCCGTTACTCCTGTAACTGATTCATCTCCGATGCTTCACGTTGCTCTGCTAAGAGCATCAGACTGCAACTGCTTCCTCCATCCTCCACGTGCAGCTGAACAGGTCGAGCGGCCGACATTCCTGAATGAAGCAAAGCTTGGCAGTTAAAAATGCGTTCACTAATGTCAGTCCCTAACGCCCATAAGTCAGAAGTCATCTTAGGGCTTTGCGGTGTTTGGGCTGGAGGAGACTGCTTTTTATTCTGGCTTCAATTTTTCACTCTTAGCCAGGTCCAACATCTGTGATGCTCATTGACAGCTCAGTTTTGTCAGGAGTAAATGTTGTTTTCACCCTTCAAAGACAAGGCCCGTCATGTCAGACCCTGTGCAAATACTTCTGGCTGTGAAGTGGACTAAGTCACGGTGAAAAGTTTTTTGACTTGACACCAAAACAGCTTTTAAACAGGAGGAATTTATAATCTCTGCTGATCTGATCTATATTCAAGTAGGTGATGCATGGAAGAAGGGCTCAGAATTATCAGGAGGGCCTAGAGATGGGATTGACATCAATATCAGATCTGTAAGAGTTACCCTTTTGGAGAAAGAGGGTTTGTTACACTTGCTTCCTTGACAGGAGAAAGGAAAATAAAAGCATGGGTTTCTTTGGCATTGATCAAATGTCCCAAATATCCTCTAATTTCTCAGCCACACCGCAGGGGTCCTGCTGTGTGCCAGGGGATGCTCTCCCTCCCAGGGGTTTCTCCGACTTCCGAAATGGAGATTTGTGGATTTGAAGATAGACCTGGCCAGCCACAGCCATGGAAGTCCTGTTTAATTTGCAAGCAGAGTCTCCCATCCACCCTTGGTGTTCCTGTGCCCTATGATAAAATGCTGTCGTCAGTTCTTATTACAGTTAAAATAACAGAGCAGATACCACTTTGCAGTCACGTTGTCCAGTGTAAAAGCAATTCCAACAGTTAGTCCCAACTCCTTGTAGTGGTTCCTCAGTCCGTAGAAGAATTAACACATGGACATTAGAGCCCAGAGTTGAAACACAAAGGAGTGGGCACCATTTCTCTGAATCCAGCACATTTCTGGAGTGGAAACTCCATTTCTGCTCCTCTTCAGTTCTGTTATGGGTTTGAGTCAGGCCGCGGTCATGCTGCATCAGCACTGCTCATTTCTTCTTGGGCAGCAAGCCTGGAAGGGCATTGCAGCCCAGATAGTCGCCGGCTCCCCATCACTACCAGCCACAAGCAGGGTGAGGGTCTCGTCAGGGTGAATAAAGCATGGAGGCTGCTCCGGGAAACATCTTTCTGACTTGGAGAGCGTCTTTCAGCCATTGTTGGCTGTGCGCAGCTCTCCGGCAGCACATCATGAAGCATCCAGGCAGGTGGAAGTTAAAAAAAAAAAAGGAATATCAAAGACCCAACAGCATCTGTGTGTGTGTGGTGGAAGCAAAAAAGGCAGGTAGATAAGTGCTGCTGGAGTGTATTGGTTCATCTGACATCTCAACTGTCCAGGCTGTTGTCCCGGCCAACGTGACTTGCTGTGAGGTTTTAAGGAACAAAAAAATTACGCTTTTTTTCGGGTTGTGTAATTGCTGTTGGCCATTTCAACAGCTGAGCTTCTCTGGTAGCAGAGACAAATCAAATGAGCCGGTCAGGCTTTGTTTGAAAGCTTCTTATGTATGGAGAGGCGAGGAAATGCTTTGTTCGAGTTTTAAGGGTTGCATCTTAATTTGAATTGCCTCCTGACATACCTTTTTGTCTTCCAACCTGCTGCTGTGTCCTGTAGGTGATTCAAAGCGTGAAGAATGGCTGAAGTGCAGAGCATCTGTTCTGTTCTGCATCATCCTATAATTGATTAGAAATAATGGCTGTTAGCTGTGAAACCCATTTTTGCAGCGCATTGAAATAAATCACTACTTAGAGGGGAGGGGAACGGCAACACGTGCTGTTGCTTTCTTTGAAGAGCCGTTGAGCAAGTCCTATTCTTTAAGACTGAATCACTTGCAGTCAATTTTTTTCCTGTCTACTGCCCTCTCTGTACACCATTTTTTATTTTATAAGGAGTGCTGCCCCCTCCTGCCTGTTACTTCTTTCCAACTGGTGGAAATACAGCAGATTTTCCTTAAAAATAGTATCAGCTGGGGGATCAGCTGCTCGGTGGTATATGCTCCAGCCTGCCCCGCGTGGGAGATACGGAGCTGTCCTGCCAGTAACGACCCAGTGCAGAACCGCTGGGGAACCAGTGACGCCCCGCAGGGAGCTCCCTGGGGGGTGACCAGCCGGTGGTTCTCACCTTAGATGTTCCCCAAATCTGATGTCATCGTGCCGTGAGGTCCACCGCAACGGTGCAGCAGTGACCTCTGCGGACTGACGCTCGTTAGTGCAAAATTTGGAGTTTGTGAGAGCTTTGTGATGGTTTTGTAGTGTCGCAAGCCTGCGTGCAGATGAGAAGATTCAAATGGCCTTTCCAAAGAAGCATCTTGCTTTAAAAAAGCCACCGTCCGTGCAGGGCAGTCATGGACCGAGACAGCCATAGGTGGGAATTCATGTGTTTTCATTTAAAACCTATTTTAAAAAAATATATTAAAAGGTAATAAATTAAATGAAGTTGTGAATTATTTCCAATTGGAATCATCTAATAAGTTAGGAAACTCAAAGGAGAACTGCTCGGCGACCTATTTGAACTTCACCTGTGATATGTTTAGTTTCAAAAGCAATATTAACGATGAGCATCTGAATAAGGTGCGTTGTTAGAAAGAAGAAATGGCCCTTCATCACCTTGGCAGTGGCACTTTTACCTTCCCTTCTTGGTCATACTGCCAGAGCAAAGTTAGTCAAAAGCTGAAAAACATTCCAGCTATTTCTAGTTGACAACCGATGAGATTAATTATTATTTTTAGTCAGCGTTGAGGATCGTAAGGCTTCTGCCTGCCCAAAAATCCCCCTCCATGAAGAATCTGGCATGTCTAAGACAACATATGGGTTGAGGGAGGAAGGTGGTGAGACACAGAGCAACAAGGGAAGGCTGTGGGCAAGGGAAGAGCTCTTGGTAACCGGTTTAGTATGTTTAAAATCAATACAAAAAGGCTGCTGCAATTCCCCGTGGAATCCTTCCAAGAGCTGTGTCCTGGTGGTAACGTTTCAGAAACAGCCTTTGCAGTTTCTGCAGGAATAAAGTCAGGGAGCATAGTAGCTGGAGGAAGGAGGGGATGACAAATTCCTCTTCCAACTCAGCATCGGAGGACGTGACCCAGCTCCGATCATAACTTCTGCCTCGGTGCGCTCCATCTGTTGTTGGGTTTCTCGTAGAGTAGCTGAAATCTGAGATAGCACCAAGCAGAGGCTTAGAGATGGGCTAACAAAACCTTGCTGCTTCGTTAGCTGGGAGAGCGTGGTAGCTGGTCTGCTCGCAAATAACTTTTGCCTCGTCGTTTTGCAGATATCTCGAATGGAGTACGTGCATTCGAAGAACCTCATCTACCGAGATGTCAAGCCAGAAAACTTCCTTATTGGCCGGCAAGGCAATAAGAAAGAGCACGTCATTCACATCATAGACTTTGGATTGGCGAAGGAGTACATTGACCCGGAAACCAAAAAACACATACCTTACAGGGAACACAAGAGCTTAACTGGAACGGCGAGATACATGTCCATCAACACTCATCTTGGCAAAGGTCTGTGTGGTTGGTGGGAGCTTGCCATGCCGAGCCATGTAGACCTCCGATGGTAGCTTGGCTTACGGCTCTCTCGTACCCTTCGAGCTGTTTGTAAACCTCTCGACGCCGTGATGCTGTTTACAGTTGCGAGGCTTTTCTCCCCCCCTGCTTTGAGGAACTGAGACAGATGAAATGTTAGAAGCCTCGTAATTATAATTTTTATTAGGAACTAAATAACTGGTAGCAACCCTGCACTGTTAAAAGGCATGTAGGTGGGTAGTAATTGCCTCATTAAATAATGCCCAAATAGATTTTTACAGCACGGCTCTGTACTGGTACCTTCAAGTTTCAGGTGTTAGAGTTGGATGTTCCCTGACCTAATAATTGGTTGGAGAAAATGAATGATTTAACTAATTTTAAACCTGGCTTTCATCTCCTCTCCTCACTGCCTTCTTTCATACCAGAAAATTATATTTCTGTGGCTGAAAGGCAGAAAACCTTATTAAATGTTTATATTCACTTAAACTCATATGAGCGGTAAGATAATGGAATATTCTTTGAGTAGCCTCCCAGCTATGAGATCGAGGCGTTGCTGGCTTTCACGTCTCTTGGAGAGCTCGCTCTTTTTGGGGAGTGAGGAACGCTGAGCCCAACTTTTAATTTTGGAAAACCTGGTGAAGAGTCAGGAAGGGATGAAGGGATGCGAAGCTGCAGAGGGAGCAGGCTCGGGGACTGCTGGTGCCGGGGATGCGCTCTCTGGGTGGATGTGGAAAGAAGATCTGCTTGCATTTGAAGCGCACCACGTGCCACCTTTAGGACCCTTTTCCCTGCAGGTTTTGCAGATCTCGCCGCAGCTCCCATGGGGGAAGAGGTGGTTCTGGGCGGGGGTATTTGAGGAGGGAAGGGCTGGCTACCAGCTATGCGGGGGCCTGTCTCTGCCCAGAAGGGTTTTGTGGGGCTGATGCTTTGCTGGTGAGGCCGGCCCAGGCGCAGTCCGTCCCTTCACATTTCAGGACGGAGCAAAGTGAAGGAGTCTGATTGCAATTTTTCTGAAAGACGAGCGCGCTCGATCATCTTCCCAAGAAGTTCATCTGCATCGTTGCACCGAATTATCCAGAACATCCTCTTTTCTTTCCTTTTTACAGCTGTATCAGGTTAACCTGCAGGAACTGTCATCTCAATTTCCTTCTGCCGAGCGTTCTCACCCCCGGCATCTTTTGAGGGTTAAATTTGCTGCCGCTTTTGAAGGAGAGTCATGCTGGGTGAAGCGCTGCCTTTCTCTCTTCTTGCAGATGATGCAGCACCAGGGGCAGCTCACGCGTGGTTTGCCGTGGCGTGTGGGCTGCATGACTAGATCTGCTCCGGATTGCGGCTTCGGAGCAGGTTATCTGCCTGCAGGTGGAGATTTGGACGAGAGGAGGTTGCATCAAATTGGTCTGTGAGCTCGGCGTGAACCCAAGTCTGCACAATGCAGCCCAGCACAGCGGCAGTCCCGCGCTGTTGCGCTTCAGATTTGTTGTTCTGTCTTGAATCCTCCCTTTGGATTTTTTGATACATTTTGGTAGATTATTTGAAGGATGCTTTTTCCTTTGGCTTGGGGCCCCCTTCCCCCCACCCAGTTATAACATCTGCATGGCAACAGCAGCAAGCGTTTCACAAGGAAGAGCAGTGCTAGGAGGAGCTATTTTTGATCTGCTCTGATGTGATGAGCTGCAGAAGGAATTGGGAAAGGGTTGGCACTGTGCAACATGGTAGTTCCCTGCAGCTTGCAAACATCCCCTGCCTGCTCCTGTGTAGTTCAGAGGAAACAACATAATCCAGCACCACCATCACATTTGCACCATCAGTGCTCGCAGTCCAGAGAAGAGCTGGGGAACAGCTTTATTCCTCCATGATTAATACTTTCACCCCTTATCCATTCTACCTAAGGCTGGGCAGTACGTCCTACAGTTCCTGTGTTAACTCATGCCTTTTAGCTGCTCTTTTCTTTAGGTATTTTATGGTTTTTTTGTAACAGGTTCTAGGTATTTTTGCATGAGGTCTGAGCTACAGACAAGAAGTGAACTTCCCTGTGAGAACTTTATCTCAGAAATAGGTGTGGCTACTGATCAGATCTCAGATCCATTTCTGCAGCTGCAGCAATAATTTGCCATCTCTTCTCTTCTAGAGCAAAGTCGTCGAGATGACTTGGAAGCCCTCGGCCATATGTTTATGTATTTCCTCCGAGGCAGTCTGCCCTGGCAAGGATTGAAGGTAGGTTTGAGCTTTAGGTTTTGCCGTTTGAAACTTTATCTGGTCTCTGCCCAAATGAGAATCTGATGTGGGAAACATTTGCAAAATCCAGCCAGAAACGCTGTCCTCTCCTTTGTGCCCTTGAAGTCTAACAACAAGGCGTTAGCTTTCCCTACAGGAAAGATTTTTAGATAGAAATATGTTACCTGTCACTTCAAGTAACCATTAGCTTAGGTGAATTAGTACAAGTCTGGAGAGAAGATTAAGCAGAGGCAGATGAGCGGCTGGGACAGGGACGGCAGTGGGAGAGCCACTGAGCTGTTGGAGCAGCTTTGCTGTAACGTGAAGCTGCCCCGAGCTGGAGTGTGACTGGAACAGAGCGGTTGTTTATGAAATTCCAGTTACAGCACACAGTCCTGCAGCTGCATCTGTGAAACGTGTTTGTAACGGGAGCAGTTTGATGGTTTTAGACGTGCAGATGGACTTCGGCTTGAAAAAAATAGGGTTTTGGCAGAAGTACTGAGCTTGGCTTCCCTCCAGAGACACTGGACACTCAGTGCTTAGAAGTTTATGAAATATCATGTACAACGTGGAGGGCTGCAAGCAATTGAGTTACAGCAACTGCAGCTAACATCCGCCAGCTGAATTAACTAGTAGGAAGTCGTTTGCTGGCTCTGAAGCTGTTGATAGTTGCATCTTCACTTCTCTATCACTCTCCTGATGATTAAGCTACTGTATTCAGCTTTGGAGTTGCAGGGAGTGAAGGGATCGAATTCGATCAGGTTAGGAGAAGGTTTATTAATGAAGACAATAACTCCTGTTAGACCCGTTAGTCCTGTTGGAAAAAGGAGACCAGCTTATGGCTTTGCAAGCTGCTCAGCAGAGTGCTGCTATGGTCAGTGGCAGCGTCTTGCGTGATAAACCTTGTTGAGCTGCTTCGTCACCATCTACGCAGAGTTAGTCTCAGCTTAGCCTTATCAGACGTGCCAGAAATGTTGGCGACAACTCATAAAAGCAAAGAAAAGGTTTTTCAAGCATTAAAGTGATTGTGAAAGAAATCAGTGCCTCTCTGACCTGAAGTTCACACCTCTGTGTGTGTTATTCCATTACATATTTTGTTTCTGGCTTAGCTGAACTTATCTGCTTTAAATTAATCCTGTAAATTACCCTAAAATAATTCCAGATTTAGACAAGATTCTACAAAATTTCCTCACTTTGGAGCTGAACTTGATAAGAATTAGTTGACCGCTCTTGAAGTCCTGCTCCAGAACAAACATTGTCTCCTTAGCTTGATCTAGAATATGGCATCTTTACTCTTCTAGGTTTCTTCAGCTTAGGCTTTTGGTCTATACTGTCAGTGCTGAAGTCTTGAGAGAACATCTTATGATGCTAATTATGCTGCTGGCAGGTCTAATTGGCGTATTTTGAAATGGAGGCAATAAAACCCGTTCTTAGGGTGCTGGCTGGAGCAGAGTTCTCTGCTTCAAGAGGGATTTAGGTGGGAAATCTACCTGAAAATTGTTTCATTTTTCCTGATGACCAGCTGTTTAATCAGTGCTGTCTAAGTGACAGACACTTAGGGGGTGAAAAGGAGGGGCAGCCGGGGAGTAGCAGCATGGGAGTAGCATGGGATTTGGGAGAAGTGTGACTGATGTAAACTAGTTACCTGTGTGGTGGCATTCTGTCGTACACAGTAAAACCCAAATTGCCGTTGCAATTTATCTACTTCTGCAGTTATTTATGAAGGCATCTTGGTTGACGATGGCTCTAAGCCTAGGACCAGGATACTGATCTGCAATCATAGTACATGCAGCTTTGTTTTCCTGTCCCTTGAAAGCTTCCCTAGATGGTCCCCAGAACTGGGCTGGTAAGAAATTAGCCTTGTAAGACAGTAACAAGTGTCCTTCCTTTCAAGTACTGAAGATGTTTTGAACGCGTCCCTGATATTCTTTGCCGATAGCATGTAAAATGTATAGTGAGAGTTACAACGGGGTAAGACAGTATTCCCACTATTGTAGTTTAGGATGCACTTCAGTTGCATCTTCTGATACCACCCAGAACTGGTATTAAATACCTTGTTTTTCTTCCCATACAGCATGTCGTTTATCACATGGTTGAACTGTTTCTCCACAACTGTTTTGTCTTTGTGCGCTACAGGCTGACACCTTAAAAGAGAGGTATCAGAAGATTGGGGACACAAAGAGAAACACTCCAGTTGAAGTTCTCTGTGAGAACTTTCCAGGTAAAGCCCTGATGGGACCATATGAGAGCAGATGGACATACCTTCTTAAATATGATGGTTCTGAGCTCCTCTGGCAGAAAGTATTTGGATGATGTGTATCCATTGTGTTGTTCCTCGAGCTGGCAGACAACTGGAGCTGCTGCTAGAAGTCAGTGGGGCCTAAGAGCTTGTGGCTGTGGGTTAAAATGAGCATAACTCTTCTCATCAAGGAGGCTGCACAATGCTCCTCGCGTTCCTGCGTTGCTTCTTGGCTTCCTTCCAGAAGGGGGCCTTGTTATTTTCCCTCTCCCAAGTGACCGTGTTGGATCTACTGAGTTAACTCTTTTCCAAATGGAAAGTTTTACAGGTGTTAAAATTGTAGGTGGCCAGCTTAGAAGATGAGATGATGTGTCTGTCATTGAATTCCACCTTCTGACAACAGTTTTAAGGAAAGCGTTATTAAAGATGTGCTTCTGCCTAAGCCCTACACCTGTTCTCCAGTTAAACAAAAGGCTGCCTTGGAGCTAGGAGAGCAGAGCATGAAGTTAAAGTCCTCCCCAGGCATCCTGTGACCCTCACGGAGTGGTTTTGGTGTTTTGTCCAGGAAGCGGGAATCCTGACGCCAGGGAGAGCACCCAGGTCTCCATGACCAGCCCCATTCCTGTAGGAGCCGTTGTGTCACATGGCTCTTTCCCAGTGTGAGGAGCAGCAAGCCTGGAAGGGGATCGTTGTTCACTCAAGTCATGTTGATTCCCCTGGCGTATTTGCATCCAAAATCCACCCAGTTCCAAGCAGAACAGCTTCAGGTTGGCTGTTCCCATCTTTTTCCCCAATATTCCTTCCTCAGAGCTCAGTCACACCTGCAGGTCTAGGCTGAAGCAAGATGAGAGAACTTATTTCTATTCCTTGCTCTCCTGAAACCTGTTGGTCTTCCAGCTTTCAGAGATACTAGCTGGAAGAGGGGACTACCTTTTTTCTTCTTTTTTCCCTCTTTCACCTCCATGTGACATGTAAGCTGCAAGCCACAGGCAGAGTTCAGTATCGATAAGCAATGCTGTTCTTATTTTTGTTAGCTAAAGGCAAAAACCATGCTGGCGTATCAGTCGTACTGCAGTGCACAGACTCGCACCTTGTGCCGAGCTCTGCTCAAACGTCCTGCCTTGGCTTAGGCACGAGCCAAGGGAGAGCTGGGAAGGGGCAGGACGTGAGTTACCAGGGCTCGGTTCTCTGTGCGTGCAAAGTATTGACCCAGATGCAGGAAAGCAATTCATTAGCTTAACACCAAACACTGTTCCTTGTGCACCAGGTAAATTAATGTTGGAGCCTCCCCTTCAAAGTCTTGTTTTGAAAATTCAAGGCTATGACTGATGTAATGACGTTGGGCAACCAGACCCTAGTTGTTGCTGGAGCTCGGAGGTGCCACAGGGTGCCCACCAACATCTCTGGCTTTCCTTCCCCAGATGAAGTTGCTGTGGCCATTTTAAATGTCTGTGTGAGCAGACGTACACGTGAGCATCCTGTTGGCAGGTGCAGTGAGTTGGCATTTATTGTACAGCACGTTTTAGTGTTTGGTTTTATACAAATGTATAGATTAAAACTAACTGCAGAACTCAGATTTGAGGTGGAGCAGCAGCTCTCCAGAGCAGACGTAGGGCTTCCAGCTTTGCCTGAGAAATGTTGGAATTGATTTGCATTGTGGACTCTTACTAAAACCACTGCTTTTATAGGAAAAGCCAGAGGTAGCACTGGCAGCCCAGACAATTTTCTCAGTGTGATGCTCAATGCAAAAACACAGACCTTGGTTTGTAACAACTCATTCAGAAGATTCAGAATAAAAGCAGACTATTATTAGACTTTGTGCAGGGCAGGAGGGCTCTGGAAAGCAGAGTTAGATTCATCTAGCAATAAAAGATTGTTGAGTAGGTCACTGAGGTTGAAGATTCGTTGGATATCCTCAGCTTTTGTCAGTCCGCATGGCTCAGCTGAACTTAGCGGAGCCTGGACAACTTGTGTCACTGGTGATCTGGCCCTCAGCCCAACTTTAAGCACCAACTTTGAGCCTGGTGCCATGGGAAAGGCCTCGTTGGAGTTAATTGAAAAACATATTTCCAGTGCTTGTGTCAGCTCTGAGAGGCTTGTAAGTGACAGAGCTCACGTGTGAGCAGAACTGACGCTGCTGCTTTTTTCCCCTTTTCCAACAGAGGAGATGGCCACGTACCTCCGTTATGTTCGGCGATTAGACTTCTTTGAGAGACCAGACTACGATTATTTACGAACCATCTTCACAGAGCTGTTTGAAAAGAAAGGCTACACCTTTGACTACGCCTATGACTGGGTCGGCAGGCCAATTGTAAGTTGTCCTTGCCTTCCAGGTGCTGCTTCCGAGCCACCTGGCTCTTTGCTCCTAATAATCCCAATTAATACCAGTGAGCTCAGGATCAAATAATTCACTTCTGTTCTCTAGCTAACGTGGGCTCAATGTAGTGAGATGTCTTGACACTGTGTTCAGGGGGTTCTTGCACTGCCTTGACGTTTCCCTAAGGGGGCAGAAGTCCCCTTCCCACCTCTTTGGGCTTGCCCTGGTGGGGCCTTCAAACCTGATTTTTCCACTTGTGGTAGTGGGTATGACTAGACTTAATTTCCTCTAGCTTAGCATGGGATTTGGCACCAGTATCTAAAGACATCCATCTTAAAGCAGAAGAACGTACTTGCTACCTCAGCATTGAATGATGGAAGACCTCTATAATCGTCAAGTTCTCCTTGAGAAGTACGGGAGACCTAGGCAGCACTCTGATGGATGCTCAGTGAATAATTAACAGCAAACCAGTTCTGAGCTCAAAAGATCTTGGGGCTTACCCTACTCCGAAGGCTGAACCAGCTCTTTATAGCTCATGACAAGGGAATTTGGGAGAAATCGAGCTCCATTTAGCAGTTCCGTGACACTAGATGGACCATAACCGTGATCTCGTTGCATCGTATCTATTGTCAAAAGCCATTTATACTCAAGATGACCTTGGCCAAAAGATGCGTGATGGAGAAATGGGATAGAAAAGTCTAAAGCTCTTCCGCTGGCTGCCTGTCTGATTCGTGTCTGTGGTGCAGCCTGTCGCTTGTGTTTTGTGTCGTTCTGCTAATAGCCTTCTTGCTAATGGCCGCTCACCACACACCGGCAATGGCAAAGGCACCTGTAAATTAATTGTCACTGGTGCCAGATCAAATGTCTTCAGTGCTGAACTTGATACCGTTGCCGGTGATTTACCATCCCAACTATATTTAGCATTACTGGTGTTTACTGTGCCCAAAACAGTTCATCTTCATAAGAAATCGTTCCCTTTGTGAATCATGGTTTTTCTCCTCATTTTTGTTTTAATTACAAAGGCAATTGATAAAAAGCTCCTTGTAAGACAAGCATGCTATTGCTGACAACTGCAGTGGTTGCTATGGAGATTTTGATGTTGTGAGCAGGGATTATGACTTTGGTGAGAACGGAGCAGATGAAGCTTTAATTTTAACACGTCCTGTTTCTATGCAAGCGTGATTTTTAAAAGCGGCAAGACAATGAGATGAGGAAAACAAGTCTGTATATTTCCAGTTGTTATAATCCTATGTGAGACACATTAGGTGTGATCTGACACCGATACAGATAGGTACCTAACTATATCTTTTTAATTATTTTTGTACAAGATGTTTGGTGCTGGTGTCCAGCATCAAATCACATGTCCATCAAATCACGGGGATTTTATAGCCCTGGCTTTAATTTTCCTTGGTTATTGTCAGTACCTTTGGGCAGTGGTTTGATGTTTTCCTGCTTCTACCCAATGGGAGCCAGCCTGACAAGTTAGGTTTGTGCATGCATGTGTTGAGAGCGAGAGCAGCATCTTCAGAATTGGCTTCATCCTAACAAACACCTTGTTTTCCAGCCTACTCCAGTAGGATCTGTTCACGTAGATTCTGGGACGTCCGCAGTAACAAGAGACAGCCACGTCCATAGGGATCGACCATCGCAGCAGGCCCTTCGCAATCAGGTGCGTTGCTCACAACTGCTTCGGCAGTGCCACATTGTTTGGCACCTCTCTGAATTCCTCTCGGACCGGAGAAGCAGAAGCCATGTGCCATTAGAGGTGGCCGGGGACAATTCTTGCCTTGGTCATGGCAAGCACAATTCCTACTTAATTTAGAGATTGTGATTTGAGCAGAATTTTGTCAAAGCAACAGGTTGCTGAAATACTGTATCGGCCAGTGGAATTCCTCAGGATCGTGAACCAAGTGGAGTACAATTTGGAATGAGGCATTTTTCTGTAGTTTGTGGGTAAGCTGTTTAAGTCAGCTATCCAGCCTGGTCAGACTACCTGACCTACCTGGCCAACGATGTTCTTTTGGGTGCTTTTACTCATAGCACACGGACCATGGAGTTCGCCACCAGTTGTGGCAATGACAGCCTTCCCCCTCTTCCCGTGGACTGTGCGGCTGCGATAAGGATGCGTGTGTCCCATGTACACACAGTATATCCCTCTGGGGGTGTCCAGTTCACGGCACAGGTGTTGCAGAGCAGAAAGGACTGCCAGGGTAGGGTCCCTTGGGGGGGCTGGGCATCATGGGCTGGATGAACTGCCAGTTTCTGAATTTCCCCATTTTTTTCCTTTCTAGTTGTAATATTTTCTTGGTGTTGAGAGTTTGGATTTTCTATATTAACAGAACTGATCAGAAGTTCAGTAGATCTCCAACTGCCGGCTCCTAGCTAGAGCTGTTGGTGCTCTTACTTCCCAGTGAGTGCTTCTGGGCTCGCTCTGCTCCTCTAACCACTGTGTGCCATTCTAGCTCCTTTGTCTGCCGGCTCTGCTCCCACTCAGCTCGCGCGAGTGCAGAATCGAGTGTGAGATGTAATAACCTGTCTGGGCTCGGCTTTCCTCGTTCCATGCAGCTGGGCTCTGAATGGTAGAGCCGCTAATGTAGACTAGAATACATCTAAAGCTACAATCAGGATGAATACCCCTCGTTAGAAGCGTTGCTTGTAGGAAGCTGGATTGTTTGAAGCACGTGCGCAGTACTGTATTTATGCATGCTGATTAGTGCAGACTGGTTTGTGAGTACTAGTGAAATAATCTGCTTTAATATATTGCCTGATTAATGCATTAACCCCCCTTTTTTGGGTGGCAGTCTCTAGTTGTCCGCTTTGACGACACTGTGTACGTACGAGGCATCTTGTTTTCTTTAACAGACAAAGACGCCTGGCTTCATTTTCAAGCATGTTAGTTCACAAATTATAGTAGGTAGCCCAAAGAAATCTGTCCTATTGCCAAAATATTATGCAGGGAGCCTTCGGTCCTTGTTCTTCTGAGCCTATCAGATAGTCGTGATGCTGTATTGCATGGCAGCTTTTGTAATTTTTTTTTTTTTTACCTAACCATTACTTAGGATGCTGAATAATTTAATATTCCCAATATGCAGAGAAAATCAGTTTCTTCTCGCCAAAACATGAACAACTCTCTTCCAAGGGATGTTCCTTGTAAGTGCTGAGAAAACAATTGTTTAAAGGAAAAAGCAGGAAAAAAGAAATGTCTAGAGCAGTGAATTGGAGGCATGGGTTTGGGTCAAGTTGACTGCCCTGATCTCCAGATTTAATCGCCTTTTTTTTTTGTTCCCAGGTATAACAACTACAGATTCTCTTTTATAATATTTGGTTTCCCAGTAAAGAGGCTGATGAGACAGTGATCTCCCTTTTGTAGCCTTTTCCTCTAGAAGTGAAGATACTTACCTATCAAAGATGGGTGAGCCCTGCCCCCCTCTGTCTTCAGGTGCCAGTCTTGTCTTGCAATTTGGTAGCTGGTAGGAAGGTGATGAGTGTTAACGGGAACTTGATGCTCTCAGATTTCACGGGCAACGCTTCCTCAGTGTCACTGCTTGAGTTGCATTTTGGGTGGCTCAGCTCAAGCCTACTTCAAAACCAGTTTATCACGTACTTGGCTGTAGAGCTAAAAGAGAAAAGTCTGGCTCTTGTGGCTACTAGAGCCTTTCCTAGAAAGTGCTTCAGAAGGGTGCTTCTCCTAGGAGAAGGGCCAGCCAAGCAACCTGATGGCATAGTGCTTTGGAAGAAGCAGCACTCAAGATCTGTCTTCTACTAGCTTTTAAAAACTTGCATTTAAATTCTCCAGTTGTTCATAATCTTGTGACTTGCAGCCAGGAAAAAAATATTCCAAGGGAAGTGCTTCTCCTTTGAAGTACCAGCAGCGTCGCAGGCTGACCGGAAGAACATGTAGTAAGAAGCTTTAATAGGACAAATCTGGACAAGGCCACCTCTAGGGAAATGGTACCTATGAACTGGATTCAGTGCCTGCTTGGAAGGAGGCATGGCACTGTGGGTCACTCCAGCAGGGAGTCAGAGGTCACGTGCAAAAGGAACGATAGCAAATGTTTTATGAGATACCAGCAGACTTTTTTTTTTATTCTCCTCCTTCTTGCAGTTGTTCCTAGTTGAAGTGACAATTTGCTAGTTAGCATTGAAGTTTATTCAAAGGTTTTTGGAGTCTTTCTCCTGTGTGAAGCTCCTTGTGGTCTTTTTTTTTTTTTTTGTCTTTTTCTCTTTTTTTTTTTTACAGTGGCACTGAGCCCTGTGGCTTCTCTCTTGCTCAGACCAGGGCTTGGGCTCATCGTCCGTGGCTACAGGGTGCTACACCGAGTAGTGCTGGGGAAAGGCAGGGTCTGCGCACCTCTCTTTAGTTAGCTACTTCAGCTTCACTGCTGATAACCTGGTGTTTATTTGCTTGAGCCTCTTGTTTCCTGGCCAGGTCCATGGTGTCTCTGTTCAGCATCCCTCCTGCCAGGTGTGTCTGCGCTGGGGGGACTCTGCTGCTCTGCCCTCTCTTCTTTCAAACTTGTGCTTCAGCTTTGAAACAGTTGCTTAATTTTTTTTATATGGCGTTCAGGGAGACACCTTTTAAATGTATCCCGTTGGTCTCTTCAGGCTTGACTACGTCCTCTGCTGTTGGCCTGAGGCCAAGTCAGATCTACCAGTTTGTCCTACGCTTCCCGGTCTTAGGAAGTGTTCCTCCAGCTGGTCGGTTGGGTTTAGGTGCGCTGAGATCCCCCTGGGTCTTAGGTGGATGCTGGATGTGTTTGTTATCAAAGCTGGGCAACCTGCAAGAAGCTTGATATACAAGTGCAAAGTGGTTCTTCTAATAAAACAAACAAAATTCTAGTCATTTAATTGCCTAAAGTTTGTATCCGTTGGGGATAAAGAAGAAACTGTTAGCGAAGGTTTCTTATCTACTTTTCTGCAGAAAACCCAAAAGCCACCAACCCTCTCTCCAGTCAAGCAGGTGTGGTGGATGTTTCCTTCTGCACTGTACAGGTGAATCAGTGTGTGGAACTGGCTTTTGGTTAAATAAAACGTGGCTTTGTTTTATGTTGCAAATTTGAGTTAAAAAAATATGTATTTTTAGGGAGGTCGAGCTTATGTATGCAATCTTGCTGCCACGCCAAGCGCTCTGGTGTGTGTGACCTGACAGATGTAGTTGAACATACTGTCAGCGTGTTTATCTCTATGCTGAAACCCATGGAAATGAAGCCATGTAAAGAAATAACTTCCTGAATAGATCTGAGCTTTCTCTTTGTTTAGCAGCTAGAGGAGAAGAAATCCACTCCTGCAGTGGATTACTGCAGACACCGCTGACGTAAAGTATGAGGTGCACTTGATGAAGAGACATTTTAGCCCAGCTAAAAGTTTAAAAGCCTTGCTTTCTGCAAAGAAACTAACTCACTAACAAACACCCTTTTATTTCTTCCCCTAATTCACCTTTTGTCCTCTCTTTTGTTTCTGTCGCGCTTCCGAACTTGTGAGCAGGCGTCATCAGATCGCCGAGGGGAGTGGGAGATCCAGCCAAGCCGGCAGACGAATACCTCGTATTTGACATCTCACTTGGCTGCAGATCGGCACGGAGGATCAGTACAGGTACTTTTTGCTCTTGATGTGTACAGCTTGCATGTGAGAATTTGTGTTAAATCCTCTGAATTCTCCTCAAATTGCAGTAACATCATGGTCAGGAGAGCAGTTTCACGGGCCGGTTTGTTCTTGTCCTGTACGTAACAGACAAGACGTGGTTTTGTGGGACCCAAGCTGCGATGGCCAACATCGTTGCTGTTACCACTTCAAGGAAGCTCTTCCTCCGAGAGCTATTTTGAACTGAGATTTGTCAAACTGAACACAGAAAGGAGTGTATATTAACAGGTCTGGTCTATAAAGCACCCCTCTATCCCCACCTTGGGGATGCTCTTGAGTAGTAAGAAGCAGCTGAAATAAGATCTTTTGCGTATAAATCCCATAAATGTTAGGAAAATAGTTGAGCTGTTCCAGTTTGGGCTTGATAGGTGAGGTTCTGGTCGAATTCCTGCTGATTAATGGAAATCTAGGAGCGTCAGACTGAAGAAATTCACAGGGGATGGCTGGTGCGAGTAGGCTGTGCAGCCACTTCTCCCTCCGGACGGAGGGGAGACAGGCTGAACCATTGCTCTAGTTGCAGGCTGTGGTGACCCTGCTCAGTACATTTGCATTTTAGTTTTGGATCCAGTGGCAGGCCAGCACAACTATAAGGGGGTAAGATGGCTGGATGTGCTCAAGAGAAGATGCAAGAGTCATCCAAGCAAACAAGAACTGTCCGATATTGCTGGCGAGGTGAACTCTTTGGCAGAGGTTTGCCTGGGAGAGCTGGCTCTAGTGTCACACAACACGTTGACAATTGGCTCTGGCGAAATGGGGATTAGTGTCTGGAGTGGGACAGAGCTGAGCTGAGGAGACGGGAAGTGCAGGATGCTGCTAGGCAAAATGCTTAGGTTGAAATTTTTACTTATTCTTGATACTTGATGGATTTGATGATTTTTTTGGCTTGATTAGCTATATTCCTTTTTTCATTTAAAGATATTTTACTGAGTAGCAGAGAAATTGAAAGATAAGGAGCAACTGATGTATATATAGCTCTGATGTATATAGGTTGGATGGGGATTTGAGCAACCTGATCTAGTGAAAGACGTCCCTGCCCACCACAGGGGTGTTGCACTAGATGATCTGTAAAGGTCCCTTTCCAACCCAAACCGTTCTATGAATTCAGCCCTCAGTCAGTACAGAACGCATGCTTTTATTGGTATTATTTTACACAAGGGGAATAGTTTCCTTTGCGCAAAGGCAGCATGAGCGGTGTCTCCCCGTGGACAGAGTAGTTACAGTAATAAGGCAGTCCTAGTCTGAGTTTAACTGGGACAGTTGCCTGCCTGAGCAGTTTACAAGATCGTATGTGCCACGGTAAGCATTAAAAGTCTACTTACCTGCAGCCAAGGATGGGAAATCTGCTGCTGTGCATGGCTGCTGGGCTGCAGATGCTTAAATTGTTTCTCAACAGGTGCCCCAGCTCATGATGAACCCTTGGGAGGACAGTAGCTTCAAGCGGCCGTTTTCTTTAAGGCAACGGTTGAATTTGCCACATCAAAATGAAGTGGCAGCACGTAAAAAAGAGGAAAATCAGAGCCTTTTGTAAAAAGAAATTCAACGTAGTAGCTGGAGAAAGTGTGGGAAGATCACTGGGAGTAGCGCAATTAAGTGCTAGCGTTCTGCAAAGTTGTGTGGGAAGTGCGAGGGTCTGGAGAACCTGGGTGGGCCTACAGTGTGATGAGTCTGGGAAGGGGGGTGTGAAGAGAACCCAAGGGGTTGTCACTCGAGGAGAGCTCTGAAAACCACAAGACAAGTCCTGACCTGTCTTGGCAGAGACTGGCCATGGGACTTGATCTGCAGAAACAGCACTTGCTGGTAGAACTTCAGTATTTGAAACATGGATAGATGCACTTAATAGCGAGGGGACGTCTGCTTCAGTGGCTTTCTTCCCTTCACCTCTGGTAGTTAGGTCATCCAGAGCCACCAAGAATACTGGGTAGCACCTTGACCCACCCCGTCCACGGGAGATACCTCCTTTTACCTTGTAGAAAGGCAAAGAGGTGGTGCAGGAGGGGAACCATGAATCGTTACAGCTCCGGACCTAGGAGCAGCTCCAGGTGTTCACAGCAACCCGCAGGAGCCTGTCCTACCTTCCAGATGACTGCGGAAGGGCCGGCTGAACTTCAGTCCCATACAGTTGTTGTGGCAATAGAGCAACGATGAATTATCCAGAAAATTATGTGCCCTCCTGGCGAATGCAGAGCTGCTGGTAGCTGGGTATCTGGACAGTCCTCCTTATAACAGAAATCTTGAAGTAAGCCATAATGTCAACTGTGAAGCAAAAAGAGATAGAGACTGTATCGACAGCTTTTGGGTGAGGATGTAATTCCAGAAACTGGCTGTGTAAGGAGTGAAACTCTGGTGGCTCTGGAGTGACTTCTTCCCACGGTACTGGCGTGGGAACAGGACTGAGTCACTTGCCTGTAAAAATCAGGAGAAAACAATCAACATAATACAGTTCGTGTGTGTATATAGGGCTGTCAGTTAGTCTTCACACTAGTGGCTACGCCTCCCAAAGCAGCTATGCCTCCCAAGGACACAAGACCTGTGCTGGGCACAGGAGTGTGAATTAGTGAACACAGAGGCAGTCCCCTGCCTGCTGTTCTGCTTGGGATGATGTTCAGCTTGTCTCTCCAAACCAGGCACATGATTCAAAGGCATCCAAGGAATCCCACAGCCTGATAAGAGGGTGCAAAAAGACAGGAGCAAATGGAAGTTACTCCCTAGATTTCCCATTTCCACAGCAATCCTTGTCCAGGAGGGTGGAAACGCACCGTGCGCAAGGGGGCTTTGTTAACGCAGCGTTCATTTGTGTTTCAGGTGGTTAGCTCAACCAATGGGGAGCTGAACGTGGACGACCCGACGGGGGCACACTCCAACGCGCCGATAACAGCACAGGCGGAGGTGGAGGTGGTGGAGGAAGCTAAGTACGTTTGCTTTACAAACAGGCTTTCCACTGGTGTGGTCATTAATCCTCCTCCTGGGAAACGAGTGGGGATGTTTACCTGTGGTGAAGTACTCGATGCTCGTGTCCTGTGCCCTTTTCCTTGCATATTGCTGCTTTTGTGCATGGTGCCTTCAGTGCTGCTGCTGCTTCTTTTTTTATACTTGTCATGGCTGGAGAACGTTAACTCTTACTCGGAGCATGTACTGCAAGATAGACAGTAGCACAAATACCAAAATAATGTGAATTGATTTCAGGAATCCCGGTGAGTGTCCCCTGTTTCAAAAGGAGAACACGCTGTACTGTCATGCTGAGAGTGTAGGAGTAGTTTGAGCACAGCTCGGTGAAGAGATTGTTGGTCTGAAAGTTAACACTTTATTTCTGGCTGCAAGAAGTGGATGTCAGGTATCCAGAACGGTCCTAAAGTCACTCTTGCAGGGACGGGTAGTTCTATCTGTGAATTCTCTTGGTCCAGCCCAATGGAAGCTGAGTGAGAGAAACCAGAAGCAGCCCTCCTGCTTGTGGGGAAGAGTGTGCTCCCTCTGAGCTGACCTGTCCTCCGTAGCTTGTGGTCAAGAGTGAGAACTGACGTACAAAGTTGCTGCTTTGACCATTTTGGCCTCCTTTGTACACGTGCTGCATCTGGCACCATCATGTCACCTTTTGCATGATCCTCAACACGATCCCTTCTCGCTGCCTCTGAACCGAACCAGGACCTAGCAGGTCACAGTGTGATCCTGATGCTTCCCGTGCGAGGGGCTGCCTTTGAACTGGTCAGTGCTGTGACGTTGCCTGGTTATAATTTGACCGGATGACACTGGTGTCGCTTGTCCCACGTCGTTATTCTCAGCCTTTGTGGGAACCTCTGTTAGGAACAGCTTGAGGGAGGGCGAAAATGAAAACTGGCAGGCGTGAGAACGGGTGTGTTGGAAAAGGTCCCTAGGTGTGCATCAGTCTGAAGCCAGTGCTGGTTGTCCTGAAGGTCTTTTGCTGTCTATTCCTCTGTCCCTCGGGAAGCGCTTTTGCGTGATCTTGCTCGCTGGTAGCTGTCCTGGGCGTGATCCTGGCAGCGACGTGCCTGAGCAACAGATACATTTTCTCCTCCCAGCCAAAGGAGCGAGCCTTGGTTTTGGTGCAGGCTCCTCATCAAGTACAGCGGGGTGGGGGAGATCTTGAGGCGCAACTTACAATATTCCTCTTAGATACGGGTAGTGTGGCCTGCAGAAACCACCAGTTTGGCGTCACAGGCTCTGTCGTGGTCAGACTGAAGTGGGTCTCTCCCAGGCACGTGGCTCGGGGTTGCTCCTAGGATGGGGCAAATTGCCACCTTGAACAGTTCTCGATACAACCACCCAATGCAAGGAAGAGCCAGCTTTTAAGACGGATCCACCTTCAGCCTGTGTTTCTGCAGCACCTTCTTCAGCCAGGGCCCAGACCCCACGCCCGTGTACAGGGGAGATGTCAAGACAGGTGAAAAGGAGCGTACAAGAGCCGTGCTGCCCAAGCCGTGTCTCAGAACGCATGGAACTGTTCTGTCCCTCTCCAGCCCTTGCGTGTGTAGTCCCAAATTGGTTTTGGACGTGCTGGGAAGCAGAGAGCAGAGCACGGGCTGCTTTGCACTGACAGGTTTGGGGCATCTTGTCATTCCCAAGTGTAGTCTGCTTTGTTCCTCTTGCCACAGGGAGAGCTGCCTTCGCCTTCCCTTGCATCTGTGATAATAAATCCCCTCAGTTATATGAGGAGGACAAAGGACTTTTGGATTTTGCTCTGCAGTAAAGTGGGGCAGAAAGAGCTAGAAGGAGCTGGAGCTGGGGCTCTGTGTTTCAAGACGAGATGCGATAGCAGAAAGGTCTTTCCCTGGCACTCCTGGCAGGCAGAGGAGCTGTGCAAATGCTTCTCCTTTGGGGTATGCTGGATATGATAAGCTCCTGATCCCGGTCATGGGTTTTGCTGAAGGGCAGGTTCCAGGTGTAGATCCATGATCTGGCCCTTCTGCCACTGGACAAGAGCAGATTCCTCTCCTGGTGGCCCAGAGCCTCCTTCTGATCCCAGCCCCAGCTAAGAATCTCGTGGGGCCAGTGCCTTCATGGAGAACAGGGGGTGTTTCTCGGAGGCCTCGAGACCCTGGAAAACGTGGCAGTTCTCAGTCGCGCCATGGCAAGGGCAGAGGTGGTATGAGGGCTGGGGGCGGGCGGCGGGCAGGCATGGTGTGTGTCTGCCAGTCTGCACTGCATGTTTGCATGGCTGCAGTGACATGCTTTCATCCCACCTCTGTGAACTAATTGCTCTTTCTTCCTTTCTGTGTTTTTTCTCTACACTCTCTGTAGCTGCCTGAAAATGCTCAACTTGTGGTGAGTCCCTCTCTCCAGTCCACATGCAAGGGGGAGCGGACCAGACTAGACTGGGGTTGGCAAAATCAAACCGACCAAACCCTAAAAAGGCACAAAGTCAAAGCCAACCCAGAGCTGTTTTGGTTGTAGGACCCTGCTGAGGACCACATGCAATATTGGGGAGGGTGTGGGCTATGTCTGAGCAGCCGCATTAGGCTGAGCAATTTGGCTGATCTCTGAACTGATATACACAAAAGATAGATTTTAATCCTTTTCTATTTGGCTTACCATCTCCCCCAAACTCTTACGTCCTTGGGCAGATGATGTCTAATGGAGTTGGGCAGAGTCGGGACCAGGCTGGCCGAGCATCTCGCAGGAATTCCTCACGCAGACAAGGGGAAAACCCTGCGCTGGGTATCGAGGGGAGGGGGCCAGTCGCTTCCTCAGAGAGTTTCCTCTGAAGAAGCACAGGTCAGGGCCTGTATCGTTAGAGAAGATGGAAAGACATGACCGCGGAGTCCTCGTTAGTGAAAGAGCCCCTGCTTGGAGAGGGTGGGTGGGAGATGGCTCCTTTCCAAAAACCCTGCAGCTGCCAGCCAAGCATGCGGGTGACCTGGCTCCTCCAGGAGAGAAGGTGTGGAGGGGTTGGGATTAGCACTGGTCCAAGCCCAGCTCAGGCATATGTGTGGTTTTATCAGGGTTTAGAAGCTGCAACTGTAGTCCCAGTCTCAAGGTGTCCCGTGGAGGTGTTCCCTCCCTCCCTTGCCCCTCGGGGAATCCACGTACCCAGTAAGCAGAAGACCAAGCGGAGACGTGGGTGAGGAGTTTGTAGGTCCCACGGAGGGCTGATGGGTGGGAATCGCTGTGGGGCGAGGTGACAAGGCCTGTGTGCAGCGAGGAATGTCCTTGTTGGATGGGAGACTGACCGCCTCTGCCCTGCTCTCCATAGGCATTGCCTCCAATACCTCTGGCATCTCTGGCTTCTCTGTATGTCGTAGTCTGGGGCTGTTCTCTTGGGCATTGTCTGCATGCAGAGAGATCACGTTTTGTAATTGTCAGCCTGCCTTATTCTTTTATTTTGGTGTTTTGCCTCTGCCTGTCTGAACTGTCAGGACTTCCTTTCCTGAACCCTTCCCTGGACCTCTGAGTAACAGCCTAAAAAGACAGTCACAAGGAAAAAACAGCCAGAAGTCAGTCAGCTCCCTTTGTTCGGTGCCCAAGGAAACGAGCGCTGCTCAGCCCTCTTCTTCCCTTACCCACTGCATGCGAAATCATAACTCGTGCATTTTCCATCCTCTCTCCCCGTAACGTTCTCCCCCTTACTCACCATTGCCCAAGTCACGAAGGAAGGTGGCTGCTGTGGGAGAGAAATACTGCGACAGGTTAGAGCAGGAGAAGGCGGCAGATGGCCTGGGACAATAAAATGCAAGACCAGCCCTGGGCTGGGGGGCGTTAAAAGTGCCAGCCACGTACAGGAGCCTGGGTTGGGTGATGACAAAGCTTCAGACTGCACGCTGCAAATGTCAGGCTAGGCGTGTAGTGATGGAGTCGTCACAGGTTGCTCTAAGCCCGTATTCCTGCAAGGAAAAGTGCTTTGCGTTTTCTCTCGTCTCACCTCCAAACTGGGCCTGTTTAGGACAAATCGTGGGCATTAAACTTCCCCTGGCCATTAGTCCATGCAGGCCAGAGGAACGTGTGGTGGGAGGTGGCCCTCCTCTTGCTGTGGCTGTTGGAGCTCTCCATGTTGTACGGGGTTTTGGTGTTCCCAGCAGATGATCTGTGCTGGTAGGTTTGGCTCACAGGGCGGGGACAGTCACCCATCGCTTTTGCACCCCGTAGTAAGGCTTGTGCATCTGGGGGCAAGCACCTTCTGGGGTGCGAGTGAGAACTAATCAGTTCCTCCAGCTCTGAGAGGACAGAAGTGGTAATGCCGACATTTTAGAGCCACGAAGGACCTAACGGAAAATAATTTGGAGATGTTGTTAGGATGTTTTTGAACACTTTTTGGTCTGGCTGTTGGTAAAACATGCTTGTAGGAGGAAATGGTCTTTGCATACTCACATCTGCTCTTGCTGCTTAGCCAGGCATCCCTTCCACCAGCCTGAAAAAGTACTTTTTCAGCGTCACCCAGGCTTCTCTGGAGATGGCTGTAATGGCAGAAGGAGAAGGACATGAGGAGGAGAAGGAGCAGAACTCGCACAGAACACCTCTCTTCTGTGCAGAGGATTCCTGATAGTGGGCTGAGGATAGAAAGGTAGATACGCCTTAAATGCCAAGTAATGCTGTAGGGAGCCAGCAGGACTAGAAAACCTGGGTGACTGCTTTCAGTGTATCCCACAAGTGAAACCGCCACTCTTCACGGTTCAGCTGCGATGGGCGTTTTTCTCCCCACCTCAGCCTCCACTATCCATCCTTCTTGCTTCCCCTAATCCCTGGGCGCTATGCACCTCCCTCGCATCGGATGGGGGAAGAAGCAGGGGTTCTGCATACCGGCACTGAATGATTTATCCAAGGTGCTCTGGTTATCGTGAAAGGTTCAGTAAAGAAACCTGGTCCCTGAGCCGAGGTCTCTTTGGAACTTGTCTTTTTAGCGAACGGTGGTGAAAACCGTGTGTCTTGTAGCTGGGAAGAGCAGCCAGGGCTCACTTGTCCCAGTCCGCTTACTCTGGGGTTCGGACAGAGGGAGCGGAGCATCTGGATCCTTGTTTTACTGCTTTCCCAGATGGCTCCTTGTGTTCCTGCCCCAGTCGAGCCTCAGGAGGGAGACAGCCTGGCTCCCGTCGCTCAGGAGCTGCGCCCTGCTGTCGCCCACAGCCTTTTGGGAGGTGGGATCCCCCTGCCCAGCGTGTGGCTAACTTGCCTTTGCCGGTCTACCAGTCCAGGCTGGTGGTGTCAACCGTCCACCAGAATCTGCCGGCCCTGCCGACTATCCTGCGGGACGGCAGGTCTGTCTGGGCCACGGGCCGGGCGCGCGGAGGTGCTGTTGCATGTGGCTGAGCGGAGGGAAGCCCGGGGTGGCGGGGGACCTTCCCAGGGTGCCGGGTGTGGGGCTAACTTGCCTTGTCCTTTGTGCTCCAGGTGCTGCTGCTTCTTTAAGAGGAAACGGAAGAAGACGGCTCAGCGTCATAAGTGACCGGTGCCTCCTGGGCCTTGCAGGAACCACCACGCCTGCAGCTCCTGCCCTGTCTCACTGGAAGGGGCTTCTCTTTAGGGGGGAGGAGGAGGCATAGGAGGAAGAGAGGAAAAAAAAAAAAGTGACATTTTAAACCAAAAAGAGAAGAAAACGTTCCAAAACAAACCACTCTGGGGTGGATCTGCTGAATGGTCTCCCTCGTTCACTCCAAGCCTGAAGCTCCTCTCGGGACCAGGACTGTGGCTGGCTCAGGTCTTGGTCACCCTGGGAGGGGGGCTGGCTGGCTGACCCTCCTTCCCGTTGTTTACGGCGAAGGCATCGTTCACGCAAACCTGAGGACTGTGCTTAGTTCCTGCTCACTTTCCTCCCCTCCCTCCCTTGCGCTCTCTGCTCCTCCGTCCTCCGCCCTCCTTAATTAAGTGAAGAAATACCGTAGGCTCGATTGGCTGTCGAGAGGGCAGGAGGACGTGGTGCGGGCAGGAGAGTTGTGCGGGAGAAGGGCCTGACTGCTGCAGCAGTAAGAGACAGGTTCCCTTTTCGGCTCCTTGGGAACAGTTACACTGTAATGTGCAAGCTGTGAGAAATTTGCAATCTACTGTTCCAGTTAGATTTTTTTTTTTCCGGCTCCCTTGACACCTCCTTCCTCTGACGGTAACAGAGCAATGTGGATTGTTTTAAAGAAGCTGACGTCGTTGCACTTTTTATTATTTTTAGCATTTACAGATGCACATTGTATCTGTGGATCTCTGCGTGGCCACGTGGTGCCAGCGCAGACATACATTCAGCTGGGAAGACGGTGGGGTGCAAAGAATGCCCTCGAGTGGGGATGTCGACGACATCCACACGACCCTCGTGCCAGTCTAGGGTTCCCGACACCCACCTTGGGCCATGCGCTGAGGAAAGCATACTTGAATTTTCAATCACCCTTTCTAGCTGCCGGTGAATGTCCCTACCATGGTTTCCTACACCGTGCCTGACCCAACCGGCCGGGAGACGTAAGGCTGTAGCCCAGCATTGGCAGGAAGGAGCGGCATCAGCTTTGCTGGGCTGGAGGATTTTGTGCTGGCTTAAGAGGCAGATCTGGATTAAGGTAACTGGGAGACAGCCATTTCCCAAAGCATAGGCGTTTCTCGGTGTGGGCAACCGGGCAGCCTTCTCAAATCCCTCCGGTAGGGTGGTTGTGAACACGTACCTTCTGTGAGAAAACGTTAGCAGGAGCAAAGCTTCCCTGGCAGGGAGAGGATACTTCACTGCCTTAACACTGATTTCATCTCCAGATGGTCAGATAGGTTTGACTGGAATAGCCTTCGCGTCCTCTCTGCGAGCGTGGGTCTGGGGCACGTGGGATGCCATCCCACCCCACAGGAGAAGCCACGGTTCTCATGCACCGCTTTTGAGCCAAACCAATAGCTAGCAAAGGGCTTGGGGCGCTTTGCACATGTGTAGAAAACAAACAAAAAAAAATCTTGCATCCTGCTGCAGCATTTTCAAACTCGGAGGATGCCGAGGCTGCCCAGGGGTTACCATAGACGTGGCACGCCTGTGGGAGAACTCGAGCAGCTTTTGGGGAGGTTGTGAATAGGTTCCTTGTACTTTGTCTTTCCACGTGTGACACCTGACCAGGCTGGGACTGTTCACTTGAGGGAGTTTGGTTGTCATAAACTTGGGCCTGGCTCACCCCCGAAATCCTGGAGAGCATGAAGGGAGGACAGGGAGAGACTAGATCTCATTATCTTTTTTTTTTTTTTTAATGATGATCTGCATAGCTTGGAGTTTGTGGAGTGGCGCTTCCGGGAGGTTCGGTTTCCCTGGCTGGGCAGGAGCAGGCTTAGAGGGCAGGAGATCATCTTGGGCAGGGAGCTTCTGGGCTTGCTCTTCGTGCGTCCCTAAAGCAGGCAGATGCTGGTGTGGTGTCAGGGCAGAAAAGCCTCGCTTCCTTGCTGGGATCCCCGTAGGGCATCTCTTCGCCATCCTCCGCTGCGTTCTCTCCATGCCTTATCCCGACGAGCGCGGCTTGGAGGCACAGAGCTCTTTGCTCACGCGCCCACCAGGAGATACGTGCACCCCCTCTTCTCATTCTGCAAAGTGCTTTCCTTCCGGGGCAGGAAGGGGACCGCTCACATGCCGGGGCGCTTCACCCTCTCGTCCCCTCCTGCCAGAGGGAGGACAGGGACCGTGGCCACGTTCCACTCTTCTCTTTCCGAACTCCTCCGCTGCCAGTGGCTCCCAGAAGCCCAGTGCCTCTGGCACAGGCATTCCCCTCTCTGCTGTAGGAAACCATGGTTTGGCGTCTTGGGAGGGGGGCAAAGGGGCACGGGCGCTCCCCGGGGAGCGGTCCTGCCCACTGCAGATGGAGCCGGGCCCTGAGACACTTCTGTTGCTGCCCTCCCAAGCCCCACTAAGTGCCTGTCACCAGAACTCGATTCCTTCTGCATCTCCTGCCGTGTTTGGTCATTCCTCGCTGCCTCCGGTCAAGGAGCAGCTTGTAGTTGCAGCATATGTAAGTGTTTGCAGGGTGAGGGAGGGCGGGGGGGAAAAGGGGCCATCTCAACAGTTTTTGTTCTTAAATTTTTTTTTGTTTTTTTTGTTTTTTTTTTTGTTTTGTTTTGTTTTTTAAAGTGAATGTATTTGATTGTTTAGAAACTTTCCTGACCTTGTTTTTAAGTGGGTTGGTTTGAAAGGTATTTCACGGTGACCCACTACCGCTTCTCTCTGGAGATACGATGTTCTTTTAATCCTACGATGATGTGTTTGTAGGGGAGGACTGTCCCCCCACGGCATGCTGGTAATGCTCACTTGTACCAAGCCCTCTTGCACTATAATCGTACGTTGGACTCTTCAAAGGGGCAAAGATGTGGGGTGGCTTTTTTTTTTTTAAAAAAAAAAAAGGAAAATAAAGCAGGTTAACAGCAAGCAGGTTAACAGCAAGTTCTGTGTTTGAGGAAACCACTGTCCCCAGGGAGCTCGGAGGTGACTAGGAGACACAAGCCAGACTGAGCCAACCATGCTGTGGTAGGAAGCAGGGCATTAAGCCGACCTGGGCAGACTCTCCTCGTCGGAAGTCGTTAGCAGCCGGGAGACCCCAGGGGCGCGAGGAGAGGGCGCTCGGGCCGCGCGGTGGGGGGGGCACCTGACGCTGTGCCGGCCTCCCCGATGTAGCTCTCCCACAGTGTGGCCCGCCAACGTTGCGATGCAGTCTTCTGAGGTATCAAGTGAGATGATTATTATTTTTTTTTCAATAAAACATTGCACTGCTGCATTGTTCTCCATGAATAGGTGTATTTATTACCTCTTCCTGACAACATCGCTTGTATTTTCTTTTCCTTTGCTTTTGTTGGTCACTCTTGGTAGCCCTCCTCTCCTGTGAGAAGCTCCGAGCCCTCCTTGAAGGGAACGATGCACGGTGTGGTATCTTACGGGACCTTCTCAAGACCCCATGCTTTTCCAGCCATGGATGGTTTGGCCCCACAGAGCTTGGCCAAGGCACGGTGGCAGTGATTTCTCTTCTCCCTGTGCCTGCACATTCCCACCACAAACATCGTGGGTAGCAGAATGGCCAAACCATTGATTACTTGAATCACAAAGATGTGAACTACTCCAAAACGTGCTACCATGTGGTCCCCGTGTCTCTGGAATAGCATCTACAGCCGCTGCTGTAGGCATCAAGCGTGCCTTCCCCAAATGGAAGGGCACTGCATACGCCTGTCTGCTGGCCAGGGCACACCGAGGGCCCCAGCTGAATTCCTGTGCACACACCGTGCTGGCAGCCGTGCCTGCGGAGGAAGGTGGCAATGACCCAGGCCCTCAAGTGCCGCCTTCCTCTGCCCCTGTCCGCTTACCTGGCTCTTACGTAGAAAGGAGTAGCACTGTGGTGCTTCTGTGGAGTCAGCTGCCAGGATCATAAAGCTTTCCAGTGTGCAAATAGCTGCTGCTTATTTATTCTCAGTAGAGAAAAAAGCATTAAAGGAGATGCCACCTATTTGCCAAATGTAGCATCTTTTAAAAGCAGCTTTCGTTGTATCAAGACAGGGAGAGCAGCTGCAGTGAGACTCCCACCCTTAAGAAACTGCTTCACGCTGGGATCTGGGCTGGGATGTTTTTTCTCCTTCCGTTTCCCAGCCTTAAATGTAGTATTTTTAGCATGAACTTTCATTTCCTGTTCCCAAAAATCAATCTTGGGACACTCGTGCTCTAAGAAGACAAACCTCAACCTTTCATTCCCTGGCCCCTGGAAACGTGCATCTCCACCAGGCAGTTCCTTTAAAAGTTTGTATGCTAGGCACCTAACACCGATCCAGATCTATTTGAATAGACATTTCCAAAAAAATGTAATTCCCACGTATTTGACTAACTCCAGTATTTGTGAACGACTCTGCTAAGCTAAACAGCAGCACCTGCAATACTGCACACACTTCTGTGTGCTTCCAGCCAGGCCAGATCTGGTGTTTAAGAGAAAATTTGGGCCTCTCTGATGAACACCATTCTCTCTCACTCCCTTCTTTAGCTTTATCACACAGCCTTGCACACTCTTCAGTCTTGCCCAGGGAAGAACAGAGTACCAGCAGCCCCTCTCCACGCTGCACCCTCACAGGGGTACAGGACAAGGCTCCATCTTCTCAGGGGGAGGCTGTAGCAAGGGGAAGCCGCGCCTTCCCGCTGCCGGACCCGGAGCAGCGAAAGGTCCTGGGGGAGCCGAGCTGTCATTTATGGTGTCCGTTTAACGCCCCCTCCTCAGTGCCTGGCGGGGGAGGGACGCGGTTGTCGCCGGTTTTACTGTCGAGGACACGAACCTCAGCCGCTGCCTCAGCGCTTCCTCCCGCCGCTGGCACGCGCCCCCTCAGCGCCCCAACGGCCAGAGCGCGTGCCCGCCCCTCACAGACCGCCGACCGCGCCCATTGGCCGGCCCGGCCCCGCCCCGCCACCTCCTCCTCCCCCGCGGCTGCCAATCAGCTCGCTTCCAAGCTTCTGATTGGCCGCGCCGCGGCTGCCGAGCTGGGGGCAACGTGGCAGCCGCCCGGCGTTTCGCGCCGGCACCGCCCCCGCCCGGCCGGAAGGTGCCGTGTCCCGTCGCGGTCGTCCCGTCTCGTCCCCCCCCCCCCCCCCCCTCCCCGCGGCCGTTGGTCGCGTCCGGGTGGCTGGAACGGGCGGGCGGGGAGCGCGGCGCGTACCACTGCACGGCGGGGGCGGGGGGGTACGGCGGGCGGGGCCGGATGCAGGCGGTGCGGCGGGCGCTGTGGCCGGGCTGCGAGCGGCGGAGGATGAAGGTGCTGGTGGCGGCGGCGGCGCTGGGCGCTGCCCTCCTGCTTCTGCTGCCCGCCGCTTCGCGGGCCGATGAGCGCAAGAAGGGACCCAAGGTCACCGCCAAGGTCGGAGGGGAAGAGCCCGGCGGGGAAGGGTTGTGCGGGCCCGGCTGGGGCGGGGGAGGCCTGAGGGGAGGGGGGAGCTGAGGTGAGGAAGGCCCGGCTCGGGTGAGGAAGGCCCGGCTGAGGTGAGGGAGGGCCTGGGGTGAGGAAGGCCCGGCTCGGGTGAGGAAGGCCCGGCTGAGGTGAGGGAGGCCCGGGGTGAGGAAGGCCCGGCTGGGGAGGTGAGTCAGACTTGGGGGGGGGGGGGGTGTTGACTCTGCTGATGCCCCCCCCCAACCTATCTCTGCCTCCCCCAAGGTGTTTTTCGACCTGCGGATCGGTGAGGAGGATGTGGGCCGTGTCGTCATTGGACTCTTTGGCAAGACGGTGCCTAAGACGGTGGAGAACTTTGTGGCGTTGGCCACCGGAGAGGTGAGGGGCCAGCGGCTGCCTGGCTGGGCCTCGCCCGGTGCCCTGGGACGCTCCTGCTTGGCACCCCAGGGCAGAGCTGGACAGAGGGAGCTCTAATCCATCCCTTTGCCTCACTCCGTTTTCTCCCTCCTCACCCCCAGAAAGGATTTGGCTTCAAGGGCAGCAAGTTCCACCGTGTGATCAAAGACTTCATGATCCAGGGAGGGGACTTCACCCGTGGAGATGGCACTGGAGGTAATTTGGCCCACACCAGCCCGAGGATCCACCAGCTGTCTTGAAGTGGCCACGCTCCCAACCCACCGCCTGGCTACCCCAGGCACCAGCGTGGAGCTGGAGCGTGGTGCCACAGTGGGAACGTGTGGGCACACAGCTCAGAGACCTGGGCCTCGAAGCAGAGCTTGGTGCTGGAGGAAGGATGGGCGCAGTGAGGTTTGGCTGGCTGGTACCTGGACGTTACCCATGTAACTGTGCCCTCTGCCCCGGGAGGACCTGGAGCTCCTCACCAAGAAGACTTTCCTCTGCAGCAGCTGGTGCCTCTGCTGGGCACCCTGGCTGCCAGGACACATTTAATCCGGTAGCAGCAGAGTCCAAACCTTCCACCAGCACTTAGCAAACATTGGTAAAGTTGATGGTATCAGCATTTGAGCTTTTAAGCGCTTATCAGGCCTTTTTTTTTTCCACCTCACTTAGGAAAAAGTATCTATGGGGACCGCTTCCCCGACGAGAACTTCAAGCTGAAGCACTACGGCCCTGGCTGGGTGAGCATGGCCAACGCCGGCAAGGACACCAACGGTTCCCAGTTCTTCATCACCACAGTGAAGACGCCGTGGCTGGACGGCAAGCACGTGGTGTTTGGCAAAGTGCTGGAGGGCATGGTAAGGGGGTGATGGGTGCTGAGGGGGTGACCGATTCCCAGGGAGAGAGCGGGACCGGGGCTGAGCACTGTGGAGAATGGGCTGGGAGGCCCCTTCTGGGATGGGGACTGCGCTGAGCTGGTTCTGCCCGTGCCCAGCGTTGCCCCGCTCTCACCTCTTTGCTTTTCCCCAGGACGTGGTGAGGAAGGTGGAGAACACTAAGACAGACAGCCGGGACAAACCTCTGAAGGACGTCACCATCGCCGACTGCGGCACCATCGAGGTGGAGAAGCCATTCGCCATCGCCAAAGAGTAATCCACCTTCCTGGCTCCGTGACACGGCACGGGGCCCTGCGCTCCGCGGGGAACCCGGCCGCCAAGGGCTGCATTCCTGGGGCTGCGCTGCTCCCCATCCCCGCGTTTCCGTGTCGTCCCGGGGTGGGTGAGCAGCAGCAGCAGAGCCGCTGTGCCCCGCTGCCTGGCCTCCCCCTTCACCCTGCTGCCTTCCAGCGGGCAGGACGGGGCGCTGGCTTCTCTTCCCATCACTTTTGTAAGAAGCACATGCACCAATAAATGTGACCAATGTGTTTTTTAAAGGGTGGCCTCTTTTCTGCTCTCACAGGGGTGCCGATCGCTTTGCATCCCTCCACCCTCCGACCCCCCCTCCTTTTGCATTTCGTCAAGCTGAGAGCGGCGCCGCGCTTGGCCCTGGTTTTCCTTTGCAGAATCAGAGAGCGCGACGATCTTTTGCCAATCAAACCCAAGTGATTTATTGCACCGAAGCCCGGAGGCTGAGGGCTTTTCCAGCACAATCCAGGGCCCAAAGGCTCCTTCCGCAACCCCGAACCCTCGGGGCAGAAGGCAGAGCTCCTGTTCTGCCAGCGAAGGCACTTTGGATGGTGGTTGGGAGAGCAGCTGCGGCTCCCGCCGCACCCCTTGCCTTCTCGCACGTGCTTTTCCTGCCCCATCCCAGCGGGGAGGAGATGTTTTTACCACAGGGATCCTTCCCGCTGCCCTCGCCGCTGCGGCACTGGGTGCTGGTGGGGTGCTCAGGACCCCGGTGGGCTGGGGGCTCGGGGCACTGCCTGGCAGGGGGTGCAGCGCAGCGGGAGGTAGAGGCCCTGCAGCACCCCGCTGAGCACGGTGTTGGGGAGCAGCTCTGCGAGGAAAGGGGGGAGCTGGAGCAGCTTTGTTTCCCTCCCAGGCCCCATTAAAGGAGAAAAAAAAAAAAAAATGTTTTTGGGGGCCCAAAAGAGCCTTTTCCCTTGAAGGTTTTTGGGGACCAGCTCTCATGGTACCACTCCTTACCGCTGCCTGGTGGTCGCACATAGGGGTCGGTGCAGAAGCCGACGACGGGGCGCTGGGAGGGCAGGCGGCTGGCGCTGCCATGGGAGAGGGGACGTCAGCACCCAGCGAAGGGTCCCGCTTTCACCCTGGGTGACCCGGCCACGTGCCAGCCCCTTGCCTGTCCCCACTGTCCCCAACCCCGTGTCTCGGGGTGCTTAACAGGGGAGAGGGGGACAATCCCAGCAGAGACCGATGGCGCTGTCCACTGCTCATCTACTCACGGGGGGCTGCTGGCCTTGGGGTCCTGCTGGCAACGCCGCACCTTCAGGAAGTCCAGCACGTCCTGGGGAAGCTCCTCATTGTGGTACAGGACACCCTGCCGTGCACCCCAGGGTGGGGGGGGGGGTCAGCACCCAAAAACCCCACACACCCCCCCTCCAAAAAGCCACCACCGGCCGGCACCTTACCCGGATATAAAGCTCCAGGCCCTGTCGACGCTGCTCCAGCACTTTGGGCATCCAGTTGGGGACACGGCGCGGGGGGAAGTCAGGGACCTTGCAGGTCTTCTTGATCTAGGATAGAGCACGGAGGGACACCATGGCAGCACGGGCCGGGGAGGAGGAGGAGGAGGCTGGTCCTCCCTGCTCTGGGGAGTTGATGTCCCTTTCCCCGTGGGCCCCCTCCCACCGTGTCGGGGGGTCTCACCCGCTTGTGCAGTGCCTGGAACTCGCTGTAGCGCTTCACCACCGTGTGCCGCCGGCCATTGCACAGCACCTCCACCCTGAACACCTGTGCCGTGGGTCAGCGGCCTTCACCCTCGGCCTCATCTTCATCATCCTCCCAGGGGAGGGCAGGGGCCACCAAATCCCCTACCTGACCTCCAAGCTGATTGGGGGGGGCATGATGGGAGCAGGCAGGACCCCGGGAGCAGATGAGACCCTCCGCCGAGGGGGAGGCAGGCAGAGACCTCCAATCCCTGGGACAAGTGGGCACATCCCCCACCCCTCCCCGGGGCAGATGGGACACTGGGGAGCAGGCAGGACCTCATCTCCAGCCCCTGGAGCATGTGTGGCCACCCCAGTGGGCACTTTGGGACACACACACACACACACACCCCCCCCCCCCCAACCCCAGGGCAGATGGGCTACCCAGAGGCACCAAGAGATCCACCAACCCCCACCCCACCTCCCTCCCTGGGGCCAGTGGGGACCGCCCCCCCCCCCCGCCCCCCCAGACAGGCAGGGACACCCAGGAGGAGACAGGGGACCAAGGGACATTGGGCAGCTCCTCCCCAGGCCAGGGACAATTCCCCCCCCCCCCCGCCCCGGGACAACGGGGGCACCCACCTTCCCCAGCCCCCCCCCCCCTCCCCAAAATTGGGGTAAAAAGTGTGCTAGCAGGGATGGAGACACACACACACACACACACACACACAGCTTCCCCCCCCCCCCCCCCCCCCCCCCCATGTGCACAGCCATCCATTCCGGGGGTACTTGGGGGACCTGCATACACCCCCACCTATCCCTTTAAGGGTAGGGGGTCCCACCACCCACCAGCAGGGACCTATGGGAGCAGGCAGACACACCCCCCCACACACACACACACCCCCACACATCCCCCCCCCCCACCCCCCACTCTTGGGGTGTGTGGCGATCTCCTGGGGGCCTCCAACCCAAGGGACAGGTGGGACCCTCCCCGGGGCCAGAGAGGAGCTCCCCCAGGGCAGGGACACCCCCTCCCCAAAGCAGGGACCCCTTGGGGCATGTGGGGACCCCCCCACCAGGCACTTGAAGCCTTCAAGCCCTGGGGCAGATGGAGACAATGGGCACCCTCCCCCCTTCCCACACCGGGGCAGTGGGGACCTGCTGGGGACAGCCACAGCCCCCCCAGCCTGGGCAGAGAGGAACCCCCACACCCCCCCCCCCCCCCCCCCCGAGAAATGGGGACACGGACACACATCCCTGGGTGCTCAGGGAGGTCGGGGGGGGGGGGACAGGAGCCCAGGGTCTGATGGGGATACCCCCCCCCAACTCCCGGGGCTAATGGGGATCCCCCAGGCCAGGGACAGACATCTTCCCCCCCCCCCCCCCAGGCAGGGATCCCCTCCCAAACCATGTGGGGACCTTCGCGGGGGGGGGGGACAACACGCACTTTGGGACCTCCAGCCCCTGGGGCAGACGGAGACCTTCTCCACTTCCCTCCCTTGGGGCAGATGGGACCCCCCAGGAGCACGCAGGACCCCTGGGATCTGTCCCAGGTTGGGGGGGGGCATGCAGAGACCTTCAACCCCTGGGGCAGGTGGGGACACCCCCAGGGCAGACAGAGACCCCCCCGGGGGACAACCAGGAGTCTTCACCCATCCCCGAGGCAGACAGGACCCTCCGCCCTCCCCTGCAGTTAGAGGGGACCCTGGTGCCAGGGACCACCCCCCTTCCGAGGGCAGAAGGTGCCCCCAGCAGGGACCCGGGGCAGGCAGAGACCTCTGTCCCTTGGGGTGGGTGAGGACACCCCCCCCCCCAGGGACACTTGGGGACCTCCAAGGTCTGGAACAAAGGGAGACACGCTCCCTCCCGGGCAGGCGGGGACCTCCTGGGGTAGTCATGGACCTCCACCCTCCCCAAGCAGACAGGGACCTCCACCCCATGGGGCAGGTGGAGACCTTCTCCCTTCCCTTGGGGCAGATGAGACCCCTGGGAGCTGGCAAGACCCCTGGGTCGGAGGTGGGGGGGGCAGGCAGAACCTCCCCAATTGCTGGGGCAGGTAGAGGCACCTCCGGGCAGGCAGGGACCCCCGGGGACAGGCAGGGCTCTCCAACCCCTTGGGAAGAGTAGGACCACCATCACCCCCTCCCCAGGGCAGGCAGGGACCATCGTCCCCCGGAGGAGATGGTGGCACCCTGGGGCGGGCAGGAGCCAGGGGACAGACAGGACCCTCCACCCCCGGAGCCAGAGGGGACCCCCGGGACAAGGACACCCCCCCTCTTTTTCAGGGGACACACACTCCAGCAGGTAGAGACCTCCACCCCCCCACCCCCCCCGCCGGGGGGCACTTGGGGACCTCCAACCCCTGGTGCAGAGGGCGACAATCACCCCCCACAACCCCGGGGCATGTGGGGACCCCCCGGGGGAACTTGGGCACCTCAAATCTCCAGGGCAGGTGGGGGGAACCCGGGACAGACAGGGGACCCCCCCCCCCCCCCCAGGGGCCAGAGAGGGACCCCCGGACCAGGGACAAGGTAGCGGGTCTGTGTCGTGTGTCCCCCCCCCGCCCCAGCAGGGACCCCTGGGGACAACCGGGGGCAGAAGGACCCAACCTCCATCCACCCTCCCCGGGAGCAGGTCGGGGTGGGGGGGGGAACGGGGAACCCCTGGGGGCAGCCAAACCTCTTCCCCCCCCCCCCCCCGCCGCTCCCCCGGCCGCCCCTCACCGTGTGCGCCTTGTCGGGGCTGCGCGCCGCCGCCTGGGGCTCCGCCGCCGGGATGGAGACGGCGATCATGGCCCGCTGCCGCCGCTGCCCGGAGCCGCCGGGGGGGTGGAGGGGTGGGGGGGGGGGGAGCGGGGGCGGCCGCGGGGTTTTGCACCTCCGTAACCTCCCGCAAAGGATCCGGGACCGGGATCAGCACCGCTCCGGGCCGGCAACGGGACGTGGGCACCCACGGGGGGGGGGGTGGACACAGGGAACCCCAAAACCACCCCAAGGAAAGGTCCTGCAGCCCCAAGCTCCAAATCTAGCACGCTTGGGGGGTTTTTTGGGTTTGGGGTTTTTTTTGGAGCCTAGAGGTACCGCAGGGATCCGGCTCTACAGGGACAAGGGGAAAGGAAAGTGGGAAGTCAGCACAAACTGCCTTTTCTTTTTTTTTTTTTAAGGCAGAAGGGGTATCGGTTTTGATTAAATCCACAGCTGGGGTCCTGGACAGGAGCGAAGGAGCAAAAGCTACCCCTTGGCCGCAGGGGAAAGGAGCATCACAAGCCCCCAAAGGCTCCTCGCCAGCTTTTTGGGGGGCCAGTTCCCCCCGCAAACCCCAGGGAGCGGGGCGACTACAGATTCCCGCTGAGCTCAGATCCTAAAAACAGCCTGTGCCGCGAGCGAGGCAGAAAGCCAAAGCTTAATCAGGAGCCAGGACAGGTGGCCGGGGCAGCGCCCAAGGTCACCCCCCACCCGTCCCAGTTGTGACTGGGCAGGGAGGCTCCGCTGCCTCCCTCGGCATCTGCAGGATGCGGCCGTTAACCCTCCCCGCCTCAGCCCACGAACGGACAAGAGCCTGGTTTGCCCTGATAGAAGTTTTATTACAGAATTTTAATGGCACTGCAAGAGTAAGATAGTCATTAGAGCCCTAAAACCCAGCCTGAAAAATATACATTTTACATATGTCGTTAACCCCCTGCCGCAGGTCTGGTCTTAAAGCAAGAAACTAGTTTCTCTTCAGTAAGAAAATATATGTTGCTAAATGAAAAATATACAGTTAGAAGAGTTACTGGCTTGCAAGCTGCTTGTCTGGGGGTTAAACCTCTACCAGCTCCAGAGTGTGTAACTAGGGTTCTTTCACATGTAAAAGAGGAAGAGGTACAGTGTATATATATAAAAAAAAAAAAGGCAAAATTCAGGTACGCTTGTTTGCTTGGTCCAATTAAGAAATGGCCTTGGCTTCGGGTAGGAACGCTTCCCAGTACTTCACCAGCTGCAGAGAGAAGAGAGGGAGAGAGTCAGGAGCCCACCACAGGAGCTTTGCCAGCACCGTTCAAGCCCAGAGTGAGCCGAGAAGCATTTTGGGGGAGGCAAAAGCCCCCTTGCAGGGCAGAGCCCAACCCCCCCAAAAAAAAAAGGCATCAAGGGGGATGGAACACTTAAATTTTGTCTTGCTCCAGCCCATGGGGGTTTATCCTTCCCCAGAGGTGGGGCGCAGGACGCACCCAGGGTGGGGGTTCACACTTCAGCTCGCACTGCTGAGCTTCGAGGGGTGAAACCACGGCAGGGGCCGGGGCTACTCACCTGTTGCTGAGAGTTTAATAACGTCTCAAGGTATTTAGTGACGTGGTTTCTGAAGTCCTTGGATTTCTCTTTCTGCAAGAGACAGGTGCAGGAGTGAGTACAAGGCTGAACGAACCATTGAAACCCTCCAGCTTATTTGGGGGGGGGGGGAAGGAAAAAAAAAACCAAAACCAACCCACCAGGATTTTCCTGTTCCTCCTGGGGCCCCACAAAAACCAGCAGGAGATGCCGAGGATGAAACTCGCCTCTGGCCGCAGCGCGGTGGGCAGGCTCAGAGGATCTTTGCCCACCCCCCCCTCAGTTTAATGGACACCCTTCTCTGCGTAGAAGCCCCCTCTTAGCCAGACGACATCAGCTCTGCCCCCGCTCACATGTGTCCGGATACGCAAATACTGCCAGCCGCCGTACTTGGAGTGGGGTCAGTAGCCCAGGCAACCCTTGGCTAGCCCAGGCTGGTGCTCCCAGCCAAGGCACATCAAGGCCAACCAAGTGGAGGGTTGCACGCCGAGGGCTGCGCCAAACATACCTCAAACCGTATCACTTCCTTGCGGATGACAGCAGAAATCCGTTCAAAGTCTCTTTCGTATTGCGTCACACGAGTCTCCCACTGCAGAGAGAGGAAGCGTGCTGTTTCCAGGGCAGGGGAGGTGAAGAAGCTCTCGCTCCCCTCCGTAAACTGTTTCGTAGCCACAACTGTTCACGCGAGAGGCGCTGCCGGAGCAAAGCCCGGTATTTCTGGTCCTCACCACCACGGCGACCTGCAGCCCCTGCTTGCTGCAAGCTCAGCAAAGAAGCAACGGGAGGTGGGACCGCAAGCAGCCCCTCCTGCAGCGTCCTCAGGGTGCCCTTGGAGCAAGCCTGGCAACAGATACCTGTCCCTTCATCTCAAAAGGTCCCCTTAGCGCTGCTGGGGGGAAGGAGCCGAGCAGAGACCCTGGCACCCCTCGTTCCCTACCTCCGAGATCTCCTCTTTGGCCTGCTGCAGCTTGTCGGGTTTGTTGGCCCAGAGCAGCCTGGCCTCCATCTCCCTCTTCTTCTGCAGCATGGTCTGGGCGTCCTGCCACCGCTGCCAGGTCTTCATGCGCTGGTCAAAGGCTCCCTGAAAGGAAGGAGCAGAGACTGAGCTCTGCTCTGCCACCACACCGGGAGCTGCAAGGAGCTCTGCTGACAGCAACAACCTCGCCTTTGGGGACATCAGCTAACGACAGAGCCGCTTCATCATCGAGGTCCTGGACCCACCTCAGTGTAGCCAAAGCTGAACCAGAACACGGATTTGCTCTACCAGTGATGTTGCACCTGGACTCCTTCAACCAGCTCGTGGCTCCAGGAGCAGGTTTGAGGCCTCCCTCCGTACGGGGCTGCCCACCTGCTCGAGGGTTTGGCAGGAGAAAAAGCCCCAGCTACATGTGGTTCAGCACAACCCGGACAGGCCCGAGGCCACCTACCGAACTGGCAGCACCTCAATCACGATGTCTAACCTGTCCCCAAGCTCTGCTGCCGGCCCGTTTCAGTCCTGCCATCCAGAGTGGCCAGTTCAAGCAGCTACCCTTGCCCATCCCACACTGGATCTCCACCACGAGCTCCCACCGAGTTAAGCGCCCGCAGCTCCTGCCGACCGCACGGCACGCTCCTACGCCAGCTCGCAAGCGTCCGTCAGGAGGCCAGATGATTTTAACAGGCCTGCAAATCACCAGCCCAAGCAAGGAAGACCCATGAGACTTCTGAACGTGTCCAGCCAGATTGTGGGGAAGAGCTAGAAAAGCAGAAAGCAGTGTTTGATAGCCCAGTCAGAGCAGCCAAGAGACGGGTAAAGTCCAAGGAAACACTTAGGGCTCCTTACCAGAACATCCCAGATCAGTCTTATCACCTCAAGCACTATCAGAGATCGTGGTCCTGCTCTGGAGCACCCACCACACCTCCCAGTACAGACTGGCAAACCAAGGAGGCTCATGCCTACTCACTAAGCTGCGTTCTGGCCCCTGTAGCCTCCGGAAGCAACTGCTCAGAGACAGGACAAGTTTGGGGCTGGAAGGAGTCAGCCCACCAGACTCACTTGGGCCTGGTTTCTTTCAGCCTCCAGCAAGGAGGCCCACGCACCGAAGCGGGCTGCGTGGACCTGAAGACTCGAGGTCTCCCCCAGCAGGTGCTCGGCAGATCTATTTGCAACACCTCGATCACCATCTACCAACTCACGGGCTCCGTAGTAGCCGCAGCCTTCATTTCTGGAAGGGTTGAGGCCGCCTACGAGCCACGAACTTTCTCCACATCCCCTGTGGAGAACAGCAGCACAGCCAGGCCTCGCCTACCCCACTTTTCCAACCTAACCACTCCAACGTGTGCACAACTGGAGAAGCGGCAAGTTTGCCATCTACCTGGAGAGCTCGGAGGAATGCCGTGCCCCGTGCTTGAATTTAGAAGACCAGCTGCCTCCTGGCACACCTAAGCCTAAGATCAGTATTAGGACCAGCAGCACAACTTAGAGCTTGCCCCAAAGGGGTGCTTACCCTTACAACCGAGAAGAGGCGGATGTAGTCTCCCAGGAGCTCGGCCAGGAGGAAGAAGTCATTGTTAGCCTGTTCCTGGTGCAGCTGTTCAATCTTCTCTTCCACCTCAGCCAGCTGCGACAGCGCCCGGGACAGGGCCGTGTTGTCCTCCGAGCTTCCCAGCATGGCCAGACTCTTTGCAAACTGGGCTGTATTCAACGCTAGTTCTAGTGAACGGAATAAGAAAGTCAACCGATGGGTCTTGCTACAGTGGGTGCTCTGCAAGTAAAGCCCCAGCCTAGAGTTCAGCCCAAGGAGCTGCTTTTTTTTTTTTTGCAGCCCCAGGAGACGTCAGCTGGAAGAACCAGCACCGTCTCGGTCAGAGCTGGCAGCTCCTGCAGCGCGGCAGGAGGAAGGCTAGGCAACTCCGGCCAGGGAAGAGAAGGGAAGCAGCGGAGTAAGAGGACAGGCACAGGTTTGCAGAAGTCAGCCAAAACATGCAGAAGAAGAAAAACATCCCCGCTCCCCGCCAGAAGACAGCCTGGAATTAGTAATAAGATCAGCTCAGGTTTGCTACGGCAGCCTTCATCCAGCAGGCCAGCGGTTCGCTTCAACACCGTCATCCTAAGCTCATAGGGCTGGACGGAAGAGGTGGCATTAACTGTTTTACTTCTGTCTCCCATGATGAAGAGACCAAAAGTCCTTTACAGTAAGGAAGCACTGCCATATCTTCTCCGAGGTGCCTCCTAGGACAACCGGCAACCTCCAGTCAGGCACCGCGCAAGGTTTAACGGTTACGGGCCAAGCTACAGAGCGAGCGGCACCAAGCTTGTTACCTTTCCTGTGGTTCACTAGCGTTTCGACGACAGCGTGTAACTTCCGTAGCCGCTGGTCCTCGCACTCCACCTCCTGCAGCTTCTCCTCGAACCACTGAAACGGGTAAAGCCAGAGCTGATTCCCGCAGACGGCGTCGCTGCGGGGCTGCGGAGCTTTCCTTGCATCTTGCAACCAAAGCTTGAGCCGGGGAGAGCACGCAGCTCCAGAGCGAGGACGAGGACAACCCAGAGGCATCCAAATACTTACTATGTCCGATTCGTTCATCTTGATGGTCATTTTACTGACAGCATCCGTAGCTTTGTTGAACATCTTCAGTATTCCTGCCCCACTCAAGGTCTGGGTGCCTACTGCTCTGGGTAGCTATAAATAAATAGAAAAATTTGCTTTGCCAGGGGATAAAAACAGCTCGGCGAGCGGCCACCATGGCGGCATCGTTCTCCCACGTGGTCCCTTGACAGCACGTATTCTGCTCGCAGCTACTGCAAAGGATTAGCCAGGCACCGCCCGAGCGGAGGCACAGCCTGTACGGTATTTTAAATAACGAGACCAGAGTGGTTTTCAAACAAACAGTTTCTAAACCTCACACTGTGTCCGTATCTGCCTGTTCTGCTTTGCCAAGGTAACGCAGATCTGTGAGAACCAGCCACGCTACTTGAGTGGACAGTGAGGTGAGTTGAGAACTGGGTGGAGAGGAACCACGTGAAGTTCAACAGGGGCAAGTGTAGGGTCCTACACCCAGGGAAGAACAACCCCAGGCACCAGTACAGGTTGGGGTTGACCTGCTGGGAAGCAGCGCTGCGGAGAAGGACCTGGGAGTCCTGGTGGACAACAAGCTCTCCATGACCAGCAGTGTGCCCTCGTGGCCAAGACCACCAATGGTGTCCTGGGGTACATTAAGAAGAGTGTGGCCAGCAGGTTGAGGGAGGTTCTCCTCCCCCTCTACTCTGCCCTGGTGAGGCCACATCTGGAGTTCTGTGTCCAGTGCTGGGCTCCCCAGTTCCAGACAGACAGGGAACTGCTGGAGAGAGTCCAGCGGAGGGCTACAAGGATGATGAGGGGACTGGAGCATCTCTCGTATGAGGGAAGGCTGAGAGAGCTGGGGCTGTTCAGTCTGGAGAAGAGAAGACTGAGAGGGGATCTGATCAACGCTTATCAATATCTAAAGGGTGGATGTCTAGAGGAAGGGGCCAGACTCTTCTCAGTGGTGCCCAGTGACAGGACAAGGGGCAACGGGCACAAACTGGAACACAGGAAGTTCCATCTCAACATGAGGAAAAACTTCTTCACTCTGGGGGTGACCGAGCACTGGGACAGGCTGCCCAGAGAGGTTGCGGAGTCTCCTCCTCTGGAGAGATTCAAAACCCGCCTGGACGCGATCCTGTGCAACCTGCTCTGGGTGATCCTGCTTTGGCAGGGGGCTGGACTAGATGATCTCCAGAGGTCCCTTCCAACCCCGACCAATCTGTGAATCCCTGAACCAAGGGCTGCCCGAGCTGCCACACGTCGTGCAGGCACGCAGAAGTGCTTTGGAGCATCTCTCCAAAACCCAGCGGCAGTTTGCACAGCTGGGGGACACTACAGCAGAGCGGTGCCTTGATGTTGGGAAATGCTCCACACCAGCCACAACTATTTTCCGGACAGAGCTGCATCAGCTCAGCAGCAAGGTGAGGCATTTCCATGATGTCTGCTCCTATGTCAGAGCCTTCCAGCACAGCATTAGTGCTGGAATCATTCAGACTAGGCTTTCTCCAGGGCTCAGCCTCTTTAAGAATGACTTCTCCACATCAGACATGCAGCTGGGGATGGTCACGCTCTCCTTGGAGGAGTGGGGACCACATCGGCCAGCTCTCCCCTTAAAATGTGAGCAGGAGGCCAAGCCAGCATGGGACCCCGCTCACCTCCGAACAGCAGGCTACACTCCTGTCATGGATTGCAGACAATGAAGACCACCCACGCTCTCAAGGTGTGCCCCACCATGATGTAAGCAAGCTACGTCAGAGCTCGTTACGAGCGGATAGCGCTTAGACAAGCGGTGACACACAGAAGAGAGTCCTGTTCTTGTTGTGACTGGTTAAGAGCTCTCACAGGGTTCTGCTGCTTCTCGCTGAGCTTTGAAGCATCGTGACTCATTAACTGTTGCGTACTGTTTCCTTCTGTATCCCAAGGTACTTGTAGCTACGTCATTCCACCCTACTGACCTCCTCCTTTTCCAAGAACTCCCTGACATCTGGGTCCTGCAGCATTGTTGGATGGCTGACCACTCTCCGTAGGTACCTGCGGAGAGGAACGCACCAAGAGTTACTTCGGTTGTAGCAAACCGGGCTCCGAGCCATCACAGCGAGCTGCAAAACTGTTGTTATTTACTCTGAAACGACACTTCGGTAGCTAGAAGTCAGGCCCAGCAAGATGTTCTCATTCACCCACCAAGAATTCGACGTCCCTGTGGGCCCTAGTGAGACCAGCCTGCAAGACCAGACCTGCCAGACCTTTGATTAATACTTGCTATAGCAAGAAAGTTACTTGATAGGCCGCGTAATCAAGATTTAGCATTACATCTTCAACAATGATGCTTTTAACAGGTCTTTCAGAGGCTGAAGCTGGAGGAGGAGGGTGAGCATCCCCGTGCTACAACAGTCAACACAGGTGGCAGAGCACAGTCAGGGTGCAGGTTAGACAGAGATCGAGTTGTTTCTCACCTGATCTGCGCTGCTTGTACAATTACTTAACGTCCATATTTTTGGGCTCCTGAGACAGATCGGTTTTCTCCCTGCCTTGTCAGTGGAGTTGGGCCAAATTTGGACCAAACACCAGGAGATTATTTTACAGAGTCAAAGCGACTCCCTGCAGTTGCTACTCTCCAGCGGCAAACCTAGAAGCAGACGGCTTTTCTCACGTAAGGGAGGAGAGCGCAGCCAGTCTGACCTCTCAGAGGTCCCTTGCTTGGTTCAGGCACGAGGGGATAGCTGTTGGGGTCTGTACCTCTCTAAAGCAGCCCGTCTTTTTTCTAGGAACTCTGCAGAGGAGGAATCTTCTTTCCCAACTTTCACTTTGGTCATTCCTAGCACAGAAGGAAGACGTAATTAGTGAGCTGCTTCAAAACTCCACCCACAGGGTAGCGCGGTCTGTTACAAAGAACAGACTGTCAGCCAGGGTGATAGTAGAGGAGAAGCATTTTACAAGAGGAATTAGACCTTGCATCAGCAAGAGCTACTCAGAAATTTAAAATCTGCTTACGCCTAACATCTAATAGAAGTCGACACATAGAAAAGACGCGGAGGCAAAACTGGGTTACAGGTCTGGACTCAAGTGAACAGCAATTCAGTGACAGCACAGAGGATGAGGTTTCACTCTACATCAAGCAAATGTGGAGGCATCTGCGAACTCAAACAAGGCCTTTAAGCCCAGAGCTCCATGTATGGAACTCTAAGTTTGTCCGTGCCACAGAACCCAGATTATTTTTCCACACCTGCTTCCCATGGCTGCTCTGCAGCTTCCCTCTCAGCTCTGGGACTGCCAGCAGTCCTGTCCTTCGGGCTCAAAGCTCGTCATCAGAAGGACCAGCTCTAGCGCTCTGCACCTTCACCACTCACCTATGAGACTCTTCTCGGGCGGCGGAGGAACGATGAACCCATTTTGGGCATGCTTCTCCGACAACTTCTCATAGAGACCCAGAAAATCACTGAACCTCCTTTTCACCGAAAACTGCTTGCTCCTGAACATCGGCATGCTCGTCTGGGGGAAGAGACGAGACTCGGATCAGGCTCACCCAGGACAGCTTGCCCCCGCACGCACGGCCTTGCTAGCACTATCTGCTGTCACTTCTGGGGACGAAGGAGGACAGCTTGAGCTCCCCAAGACAGGAGGAATGAATAGAGCAAGCTTCGGCCTCGGTTTTCAGCAATTTACCTCCTAACAGCTCTCCTTGGATCTAGCAGCAGTGTTAACACCGCTGAATAACAGAGCGGCTGTTACTGCGGCCGCAGGCTGCTCGGTAAGCTCTGCCTGTTGCCTAATCCCGTCATCCCTGCTCCCCATGGGAACAGGGACCGCCGTGAGGTCACGCGTCATCACCTTAAGACCACAAGGACCAGCAGTGGCTTTTGACTGCGTTTGCAGAGCAGGACTGGAAGGTAACGAGTCCCCTAACCCCCCTTCACACACCATCAGCTTCAGACCACAGGACGCCTGTAGCCCAGCAGCGGCTGTGCAGCCAGCCAGGAACAACTTTTTGCAGAGCTCAGAGCAGCATCCCAAAGCTCCAAGCAGGGCAGCAGCCACAGAAGGCGCGATTTCTTGCGACTAGCGCCAGAGAGCAGGTCCTGACATGAAATTGGCTACAGCAGCAGCTCTTCAGCGAGAGCAGAGCTCAGGTCAGCTTAATCTGATGCTACTATCGGCACAAAAACATTAGTAACAGCCCCAATGTCTGAGCTCTCCCTAACGGACGTCGTTCCTGCTGCTCACTCCAACGCTGAGCACTGGTATCGGCCAGGCACTGCAAAGAGGAAACTGGCTGGAAAAAAAACCAAACCAAACCAAACCAAAAAACCAGCCTCTTTTCAAACAGGTTCAAAAAATCTATTTCTCAGCTAGGCTCATCCTTTGATCCACAGGACTGGATTATAAATCCCGAATCCACGTAACAAGGCATTCAGACCTCCTGTCTATTTAGGTCACCGTTGGCTTGGCTAAGGAAAGACAGTCGAGCTGTGGAAAAATAAAAGCATCCCATCTCAGGAGCGATGGGTTAGACACACCTGTGTTGACACTTTGTAGGCTACGTACGCGTTCATGCCATCCCCTACGGAAAACAGAAACAAGGCGTTAGCGGAAAGTGCTGATCTCGTGATGCTACCACCCGAACGCAAAGCGCGAGGCTCCTGCAGTCTCCTGGTCTTTGCCTGCCTCAGTGGTTCCGATCTTTGGCCTGACGGAGCCCCGAATCTTCGCACAGAACCACAGGCAGCATCTCACTGCGGGACCCCAGACCCTTGCCCACTCAGCGTTTCCCTGACCTGACTGCTTATCCTTCCTTTTACTTCCTAAGGCGGCCAACGTGGACAATCAGGCGCTTGTTACACCGACGGCATTTGGGCTGACTCCACGCATCTGCTCAGCAACGCAACAATTCGGCGGCTGTGCAGCACATGAAGCAGTCTATTCAGAGGATGCAAGTCAGACGGCCCCTGGCTGCGTGTGGTTGGATTCTGAAACATCGCGGGCAGTTTTCTCCAGCTAACACAGAAATCCCCTTGTTTGGCAGAGGAAGGGTTTACCTGGCGGTTCAACTGGAGGGCATCCTCAGAGGTCTGATGCCGCCCTTAACATACCTCTGATTTACAAATCGGCACATCTCCCAGCTCCAAGATCATGAGCCACGGAGTGAGAACCTCACTGCCGCACGTGAGGCTGCTCTGCCGGCTGGGATCACATGTCACCTTGGGTTCCCTGCACCCCAGGGACCGCCACGTAGCTGGCCAAGCTCCTCTGACCCCCACTTTCAACAGAGGAAAACCCTCTTGCTTCTCAATTTGAAGCCAGAGCTGCTTCCCTAGCAAGCACAGCTGCTAGGGAATGTGCCAAGCCATGGAATAATACACTTAGTTTTAGGTTAAGGTAGTTTTGCCTCCTCCCTGCTGCGTGTACACAGGACAGTACTGCCTGGAGGTCAGGTCAAGCTGGTCACCGCAGTTCCGGACACCAAGCTGTGCTACTGCAAGTGTCATGTTTCACCTTCCCAAAAAACCCACTCCGGGCTCCCCGCCTTCGAGGTCCCCGGCTTTCCAGAACCTGCTTCTGCCTCGCTCGTTTGCAACCTATAGGCATTTTGCTTTGTGTAGCTTCGTTTCTTCTAGACGTTGGAAAAAGTCTTGGAGAAGTTACTCTGGGATCAAGTTTGCGCTTTGCAGAGACAGCTCGAAAGCTGGAGCTGCGGAGGCGATACCTAGCTTCGGTCCTACTGCCGAGCCTAGCTGCGCTTCACTGTGCGCCACGACAGGGTATTAACTCACCAACTTTCTCTGGATCGCTCACTCCTACAGTCAGCTCAAATTTGTCCTCTTGTTCCTCTTCTTCCAGCTGTTTGGAGTAAGGGCGCAAGGACAACAAGTTAAAACTAGAAAGCCAGGCTTCAAACCACCCCAAACCACAAAGTCCCGTACAGCATGGTGAGCTTGTCACGCTGCTGAGCCATCTCTGGCACTTCAGTCCGGCCAAGGCCGTTCTTTAAAGCCCTCCAGCTTCTCGCTTGTGTCCAGGCTACGTGCTCCAAGGATCCCAAACCGGATTTGTCTTTACAACACTGCTATCCGCACACTCCGAGGTACAAACCGCTCGGCCCCGAGGTGAAACTCCACAGAGTCCAGCCTCAGCTCTGCACAAGATAGTTCCTGTTGGGTTCTTTTACATCATGATTTTGGTTCTCATCTGAAACCGTGCAAGGTACTGAATCTGTGCAGAAGCTAAGTTGCTCTGTGCAAGGAGGATGGAGAGCCAGGATAGCCACAGGCAGACCCAGTCTGAACGGGTCTTTCCATCATACCCTGCTTTGCCCAAGGCACTGGGCGGCTATACCAGCAGCACCGCTTCAAACAGACCACGGAGGCTTCGGGCTCGCTCAGCAAGCGTCGCAGTGCCTCGTTAGTGGAACGGCGTTAAAGGACTGGGCAAAGCAGAGCTGAGACTGGCCTCAAACTGCCTTTGGTTTATGACCTGAAGGTGACAGCTTATCGGTTTGCTGATCAGCTCAGCATCCTGGCCTAGTTCTGCATCATTCCTTCGCTTCAGCCAACCTGAAGCCAACCTGAGACACTACTCCTGACGGCACTGCAGAGTCAGTCCTCACGAGCTCAGCGTGCTTGGGGCAGAAAAGGAGCACTTTCCTTCTCTCCAAAATAGTTTCAGTCTCTCTGCAGGAGAAAACCCAGATTTAGACTAAGCACCACCTGATTAACTGGGCTTGGCAGCCAGACTACAAGCTCCACTTAAGGACTTTGCGCTCTCACGTCACCCAGGCGACTGTTTCTTTTAAAACCACGCACAAGAGCGGTCATACCACTCGCCCCATCTGCAGCAATACAGCGCGCTAGAGCTCTGAGTCAGAGCTCAGGCCGTCAGGACCAGACCGGGCCGCTCGTTATTTCAGCTTTGGAATCAGGCTGCACCACCGCACGAGCAAAAATGCCGTCAGGCTGACCTGTACCCTGATCAGTCCCAGACCAATGGCCTGAGATACAAGCCAGGGCATCTGATATGCCAATTACATTAATTATATCATTTAAGATGCATGTTTTTAATTAAGTAAACAGACAGGCTCCTGCTAATTACAGTCCAAAACCAGCAGGACAAGTTGGAAAGCTCAGAGAGATTCTCACCTCCTCATAGCTCTTTGAAGGGTTTCGAGAAGAAGAGCTTGCAGCTACTTCTAACGAGGGGGCAGGATTGGATGCTTTGGCCAGTTCCTTCCTCTGGTTGTTTTGCGTGCTGTCTAGAGACAACTCTACAGTGGCATCTGTCAAGAGAACTTTGCAAGGGTCAGCTTCTCTGCTTTGGGTTTCTGGAAAGGTAATTTCAATATCCTCTGAGAGGTTCATGGGATGTGGGGAGCAACAGTAGTCTGAATTAGCAAAAAAAAAAAAAAAAATCGTAGGGAGGACACCTGCGAGCACTGGGAAGAGCACGACTTAATGCATCTTCACTGCGGTAAGAGCATTTGATCAATCCTGCTGGAGAACATTAATCCAATGAACTTATTCTAGAAGGAGGCAAGCGTCACCTCCTTGCTGCGTGCTAGAGGAGCCGCGCACTAGAACAGCTAAAGCCGAGCTGGATTTTTACACGGAAGGCAGACTCCTTCCCAGTACGCTTCTTCACCCAGAGGAAGTAAAAAACCTTCCATCTGTTAGCAGATACCTCCAGAACTGACTCTCAGATGCCCCTGCCAGAAGTGTCCCACCATGCCGGAAGGTCTGACCCTCCTCGTTTTCCCCTGCTGAGGAGCGTTACGTTTCCCACTCCTTGGGAACGGCCGTGTCTCGGCACAACTATGCTACAGACCTGGAGGAGGCTACTCCGACCTTCCCAAAAACACCACCAGAACTTAGTGCTTCCAGAGCAGGCTGGAACACGAGTTTGAGATAAGGACCTGGGATAGTCCAGAAATATCCATGACCTGCACGGCACGCTTAAAAGCGGATCGCTCCAGGCTTAGAGTTCAGAAAGTCTCAGTAAACATCCTGTAGATACAGACTCACCTGCAAATAAGTCTTGATCATCTTGCTCTACACGAACCCCATTCTCTTTGGAGGTGCTGCTCGCAGGGAGAAGAGATTCCCTTTTCGGTGTCGTGGGCTTGCTCTGCAAGAGAATTAAAAGCACAGAAACAAGAGGTCATTCAGGCTGAGGAACGGAGGCTGGAGGACCAAATAGTTCCAATTTCTAGTTACTGCCACGCAGGTTCACTATCAGAAATCCCTGGCCAGAGGACACAACAGACCACGTCCCTTCCACCCACCCTCGAGCATTAGATCTCTGCCAGCAAGGCTGTACCCAGGCACCTGAGCCGTTAAGGACACCAAGCGTCATGTGAAACTTCAGAGCCAGTTTCGACCCTGATTTTTAGCAGAAGGGGAACAGCTAGCGGGTCACTGGGATGCGCTGGCCCACAGGCCAAGCATCACAGCCCCAGTCCCAGTGTCGGGAGCAGTAGGCAGTCAAGTACACCCAAGCCCTCCTGTTCATGTCACCCATAACACACCCGGCCACACCATTTCCAGGTTGCACGTCAGCACTAACGCTGCGTCAAGGCGGGTGGGCAGCACTAGGGAACCTCGTGCGCTTAATCGGAGCGAGCCGAGCACGCTGCCAACAGGAGATCCCTTGGGAAAGCCAGGCTGTCGCTGCTGGCGGCGGCGACCGGAGGCGATGCGCTCGCCCAAAGGCAAGACGCCGGGGACTGCGGGAGCCTTGTCAGCAGCTGAACTTGTGCTAGCAGTTCAACCGCTACCACGAGGCGAGCTGCCCTTCCCCGGAGGGCTGGTTAGGGCCCGTGTGAAGGCAGCCGGGCCGCGCTTTAACGCAGCATCTCACTTTCACTGCCAAGCGGTGCCAGAGGAGCTCGGAGACTCCACTGCCCCGGCACTGCTGGGAGTCAGCTTCATGGAGCCGCACTGTCCCCTCCTACAACACTCCTCAAGGCAGAGACAAGGCTGCTACGGCTGGACTAAAGCCGGGCACGGCTCTCGGTGCTTGGCAAAGCCTTGCACACCACGCTTTGTGACCCAAAGCTTGTGCTCCCCACGTACAGCTCGGCCGGGACAAGCCAACCCCGAGCCCCAGGGCTGGGCGTTACAATACAGCTGATCCCGCCACAGCAAACAGCCCCTATGGCACGCAGCTTCGCCGGGGGACTGTCCCAGCCACCGGGAACAGGCCTGGGGACAAGGTGAAAGCCCACCCAAGTGTTTGTACGCCAACCAGTCCACCACACTAGACGGGAGAGCTATTTCTGCATTCCTGCTGCAGGCAGGTGCTACCGGCATCACAAATCGTTCCTCATTTTGCAGGCAGAGAAGCGAGTACAAGTTATTCCAAGTAGGATCAGACAGCAAGCACTATTCTTTAACGTCTTAGCAGAGAACAGAACAAGTCTTTGACGGTCAGTAAATGGAGCACTATTAGCCGTGACTCCGAACCGACAGGCTCCTTGGTGCTTTCTTCAGCAAGGAAACGTCCTCGGCTCCCACCGCTCCCGAAGGAGGAAAGCAGTGCTGAGGCAGCTCCTCTTTGAGGCGAGCCCGAGTCTTTGCGCACATAAAACATCAGCATCGTCTGATGGCGAGTCCTCCTGCATTTTAGGATGTTTTCCTGAAGGGGAAAGCTGCCAGCTCGGATCACAACAGTTATAGGCATAAGCTACGTTTGCTAGTGATGGAGAGCGGGAAGCAGAGACACCCACGCCAAACATTGCAGCCAGACCCACCCCAGGGTCCTTCAGACTGGCACCCAAACCAAGAAGAGTGCAACCACCACAGGGACCTCCTCCAGCCAGCAGCCAAGCCAACAAGAGGGCTGCTACCACCAGCGACTGACGCGAGGGACGTTTGGAGCAGGTTTCATTCAGATCTCCTCCTTCTGCAGGAGCTCTTCAAGCTGGTAAAGAAGCCCCACTCTACATGGACAAGGTAAGGTGGGCTCTGAAGTTTCCATAATGAGAGTCCCAGCTCTCAAAACACAGAAAAGAGCTATCTGCTTTCCTACCACGGATCAGCTTCTCAGTTTGCTTTAAATTTAGTTTCTAAGAGTACCACGCCCTGTTCCTACTTCTCCATCTGCTACTACAGAAGAGCCGCGGCCCCTTCCGCAACCCGTGACACAACCCCCGCCATCTCAGAGCCCTGATTTAGCAAACCCCGACCATCACGCCTGCGGGCAGAAGCTCCTCAGGTCCCCCAGCGCAAGTCTGACGCTCACCAGGGGGAAACACACCTCGCGTCAGAAGAGCTGGCAAATCGAGGGGCATCCCTGGGGAGGTCCTAGAGAGGATCGTGATCACGCAGCGATCCAACCTTCATCAACGGACGGATGAAGTCCAGCTCTGCTTATATTTGTGTCTGATCCAAATGTTTCTTTGCTGGCCGCTGCACGAGGCTAAGCGCTGTCAAAGCACCTGAACGCCGGCAGCCGGGTGCTTCTGCCTCACCAGCCCGACTCCCAGAAAGTGTTTTGCTAAAGCTCAAGGGCAGACAGACAAACAAAGCCGCCGGGTCGCACAGAAGAGCCAAATATTAGTTACGACAGTTGCTTCAACAACAGTAAGCGCCTGATAAGCTGCTTTAGCTTAACAGATTCCGGTTTTAGTGAAGGGATGCTTTATTTGCATGAAAGCCCGCTGCAGTTAGCACTTGTTTTGGGAGGCTGCCTCTACCACTAAGCAACAAGCCACATACTAAATCTTCCAGTTCTTCAAAGAAGAAAGGGCCTGACAAGTTCAAGACCACCACCGTGCCCTGGTGCCAGCCAGAGGTACCAGCATCTTCCTCTTGCAAGGCCAGGGTTACACTTTCCCTGTGTTATTTTCAAAACACATGACTCTGCCGCTCCGTTATGCCCAGACCAACGTGAGAATTTCATCCTCACAAGCTCACGCAGGGCAGAACCTACCCACATCTCCCCAACTCTGCCTTGTTCCCAGCAGAAGACAACCTGGTCAGGAGCTTCATCAGAAGCAGAGCAGAGACAGCTCCAGCTCTGTGCTGGTGGCAGGAGAAGCTTGGCCAGGCCGGCTCTGTTCCCAGCAGCAGGCAGGTTCACACATTCACAGCCGTGGTCTCCTGCTCGAGGCCTCCTTGTGCACAGCCCGGGGAAAACATCAGGGCTGGGAAACTGCAGACAGGAGAAGGTTCCTGGAGAGCGTTCTGCCAGAGACACCAATTCCTCCTGCGCTGCCGGCAGCAGGCTGGAAAAAGCCTGGGTGAGGCAGGCAGAGGCCACGATGTCAGCCCTCGCGAGGGACAACGGGACCAGCCTCAGCTTCCAGAGCTTAGGAAACCAACCCTAGCTCCTGCAGTGTTCAAGCAGCCGGCCCGCCGGAGGAACCGGCTTCTGCAGCCCCTCTAGCAAAGATCCTCGCTCGGTGGGGATGCCGAGCCCAGGAATTGAGGCCACCGGCTGCCTGGGGAGGGATTCAGCCTGGGAAAGCACCAGCCAGTGTTTTAACTCCCACTCCTGTCTCCTGGTCACTGTCTGGAGCAAACAATGGTAGAGCTGGCCAGAGCTGGCCAACAGCCTTCAACGACCAGGGATTCACACACAGGAGACTATTAGAACCAAGAAAAGGTGCTGAAACCCTTCACGCCTCCACCTTCAGCAGGCAATTTGCACGGCACCACAGTGACCTGGCTTGCTGAACAAGTACCACCAAACCTTCCTAGACCCTCCTGCAGCCAACTGTGCCAATACAAGGCAAGAGAGGTCACCAAGACATCGGCGAGCCTCCTCCCCGTGAGCAGGGGACATCCGATTCCTCCCCTGCACGGAGGGGTTTGTCCCCCAAGCCCAAGAGAAGGCAGCAAGCACCACGTCAGCCACACCAGCACCTTCCGGGTGTTGATGGGACAAAAGTCGATGCCAGGGGAAGGAAGACGGGACCTTTTCCCTTCAAGTCTCACAAGCTGCACAGCAAAGACGCCGAACTGCGGCCGCCACCAGGTTTCAAACCAGCGAGGCGGCCCGCTCGCCGGTTACTCTGACCCCGATCCGGGGGCGGGGGGGAGGTATCGAGCAGCAGGCGGCCGCCCCCGTGCCTGAGCCACGCGGGGACATCTTGACACTTACGGGCTCCTTCGAGACACTTTGGGGTCTGCAAGAAACGACAGGTTACAACCCCGGGGAAACAGAGACCAGCCTGGCATGAGACATTTCGCTGTCCCGCAGACAAGGGAGCTGCCTGCGGCCCCCTGACCCCCACCCTCCACAGCCACCCGAGGCGCTTGAGGTGCTCTCAAGGGAGGGAGGAGATGCCAGGCTCCCTTCAGGGACAACCGCCCAGCGACGTCGCCCCCTCACCCCTCCTTTTATTTTAAGAGGTTTTGGGGGTTTTCCTCTCTTGTTTTTTTTAACCAAACCCGGAGGATATCACGCTGCTGCCCCTCAGAGAAGAGCCCACCCGCAGGCACCGCCGGGCCCAGCAGCTCCTCTCTCACAGCCGCCCAGGGCCGGGCCTACCCCCCCCCGGGGGCGCTCCCCCCGCCCCGGCTCCGCCCCCGGCCCGCACTCACGGTGCCGGTGAAGATGTCCTCGCCCTCCGTGTCACTGTCGGCCGCCCCCGGCGCATCGCTGTCGCCGCCGTGGGGGTCGGGGAAGGGCGGGGGGAGGCGCTCGGCGGGGGAGGGGGAGCGGGAGCCGCAGGCGCCGCCCGACGCCATGTCCGCGCTGCCGCCGCTTCCGCCTGCGACAGCCGCGCCGGAAACCGTCCCCGCCGCCTTAACCCGTCGGGGCGGGGCCGGAGGAGAGAGCGGCTTTTTGATTGGATAGTGCCGCCGCCCGCTCCTCCCTCCCCCGCCAGGGAGAGCCAATGAGCGCAACGGTTTTCCTCCGCTAACAGGCGTCGCTCCGTCCTCATGGAAACGGCCACGAGCAGGGCGGGAGGCCTGCGGGGATGTACCATTGCGCCGGCGGAGGGGGAGCGTGTGTGTCCCCCCCCGCGCCGGGGCGCAGTGGGCGAGCTCAAGCCTGAGGGGAGGGCGGATGTGCGGCCCTCAGCGCCGCGGCAGGGATGGCCGTGGTGTCCTCAGCAGCCCAACGGAGAGGGCTGTGGTGCTCTCAGTGATCCAACCGGCCTTGGTCCCCTCAACAGCATGACCGAGATGGCCATGGCCCCCTCAGTGCACCAACCAAGATGGCCATGGTCCCCTCAACACCCCTGCAGGGATGGATGTGGTCCCCTCAGCACCCCAGTCAGGATGGCCATGGTCCCCTCAACAACCCGATGGAGATGGCTCAGTGATCCAACCAGCCTTGGTCCCCTCAACAGCGTGACTGAGATGGACGTGGTCCCCTCAATGCACCAACCAAGATGATCATGGTCCCATCAATGCCCTGACTGAGGTGGCCACAGTGCCCTCCACTGAGACCCAATGCCCCAACTGAAATGGCCACCAACCCCTCAATGCCTTGATTTAGACACCATGGTGCCTTTGATATCCCGACCAAGATGGCCACAGACCCTCCATGCCCCAGCCAAGATGGCTGTGATCCCTTCAATGCTCTTACCACGACAGCTACTCTCTCTTGAGTACCCAAACAGAGGTGGCTGCCTTAGTTCCCTCACCAAAATGGTCACAGCACCCTCAACATCTGAACCTGGGATGGCTGCCATCCCCTCCACACCCTGATTGGGATGGCTACCTCTTCAGCTCAAGGGTTTTTGGGAGGAGCTCCAAAGAGGCAACGCTGCTGTAAACCACCTTGATCCTTCCTTCTCCTCACCTTTGATTCCTCCCCAAACAGCCCGTAATAAGTCTTATGCAAGCCCAAAATGCTCTTCCCTGCATCCCAGGATGAGCCCTGTACCCTGATGACATCCCAAGATGAGTCCCTACCCCCCAAGATATCCCAGGATGAGCCCCGTACCTTGATGATATCCCAGGATGAGCCCAATGACAGTGACTCCCCTTGCTCCAGCTGCTCCCTCATGGTGATGGGTGACCACCACCCCATGGAACTGGTGGCTCTTTCAGGACAGCGTCAGGAGGAGCTGGGCAGGGCAGTAGGTAAAGCAGAGCCAGGTGAGACACTCTGGGCTTTCATCAGCTTTGGGCTAAGGGAGAAGATCCTGATAAACCAGACGGGGTCCCTGACCTGCTGGACACACTTCAGCTGAATTAATTCCCCAGGCAGTGCCTTAGGAAAAGGGTCTCTTTCTCCAGGTGGGAAGCACCGAGGGGAGCTGCTGGGCAGTGTGGGTCTCATTGTGGGAGAGTAACCAGAAGAGGTGGATTTTCCTTCTTTTGTCTCAGCTGTTTCCTGCAAGGAAGCAGCAAAGTCCAGTAGAGAGATCCAACTCTTCTATGTTGGAGCATTTGGTTTCATGTGTGATTGCAACCGTGTTGCACTTTCTTCCTTCCTCCATGCTGGCTCTCAGGAGAGGAACACTTGCACTAGGTCAGCACTCTGCTCTGTTGCAAACCGAAAACATAACACAGCTTATCCTTATCTTGAAGGACTCTCTGGTGTCCTCCTCTCTTCCTACAAATCAGCAAGCAGCTGCTAGTTCCCTTCTGTCTGGAATTGTCTCTAGGGTTTGTAGTGGCAAGGTCCATCCTTTTGTTTGCAGGTGGGTCACCATGCAGGTCTCCTCCTAGATTGCCTCGGTGGGTTTCACCCTGATGACAACCTGCCAGTGTCGCTCTTTTGAAGTAGATGGCTATGGATGAACACAGCTGTCTCAAAAACAACTTTTCAATAATAAAGTGTGAGGAGCAAGCAGAGAAGGCTTTGAACCTGCTTTTGGCAAACCTGATTTTGAGGGCAGAGGAAAGGCTGAGGCTGTAGGACACCACGATGAGGAGAAAAGGCATCAGGATGACACAAAAGCAGCTGCCAGAATGATCTGGAGCTCCTTCCAGCTGGACCTTGCACTCTTTTAGATGGTTGACAGCCTACACCTCTAGCATGAAGGGCAGGAGGCCCCCTGCCCCCGAGGTCCTGCATCACATCTGCAGTACCTCTTGTCTCTGTACGGCTGTTTTCAGGCATCTCAGTTGCTCCTCCGAAGTCTGTTTCAGAAGCTGAGATGTGAGCGGTCTCCATAAGCCGTGGAGATAAATCCCACTCAGCCATACGGTCACATCCATAGGGTTAGGGGAAATACCACCATGTACGTGGAATCCAGGCAGGAGCCACAAAGATTTCTACAGCGGGACCAGGCATTACACCAAAGCACGCCCTCAGCCCTAGATGCAAAACCAAGGGACAGCTTTAGGTAGCCATGGTCAGTTAAAGCGGCTCAAGATGCTTCAAGTACTTCATGACCCTGCCTTTGGACTAGCCTCTGAGAGCTCAGCAGAGAGAAGAGGTGCTTTATACCCACCCGTGTATGTTTAAGATCACCCACATCCTCCCCATGTGCACCCAGACGTCCCCTCCTGTGTGGGACGATCCTTCTTTTTCCCTCGGGGCAAGCTCTGACCTCACCCTCACCCCCAGACTCCTTTTCTGGCCCATTCCTCTCCCTGGGGGCTCAACTCCCCTCTGTCCCCAGCCATGTGGGTCCCTCTGATCCTCTCCGCTCCCTTCTGAGCACGCTGCCTTCTCCTCCATCCCCCTTTCTCCTCCTTTTGGGTCCTCTGTGCATCCCTCCCTGCTTCTCCTTCCCCTTTACGGCTCGCTCGGATCCCCAGGGGATCTCCATGCCCCAGCGATGCCTCTGGGACCCCTGTGCTCACAGCAGAAGGTGCCCACAGGAGCCAGAGGAGCTCGTTAATCACCTTTTTATTTTATTTCAAGTGCTGTACACAAAGTCACTCACCCCCAGGTGCTCCCAGCGCCCCTGTGCAGACCCCACCTCGACACCCGCCGTGATCCAGCGCTCACTGCTGCTGGGTGCGAGGCAAAAATAAATTACCCGCCTCCCCGTGCTGTGCTCCCGGGCACCGGGACAGGTCGGCATCAGCCATCGAGCGCCGGCTCCGCCAGTGCCCGGTTCACCCGAAGTGCCCCGCACCAGGGTAAGTGTTTGCTTCGAAACTCAAAGTCACAGCATCGGGCCCTGCCCGTTCCCGGCACCGCTGGCTCCGGCTCCCTGGGCTCAGCACGGCATGGCAGCCTCCGACGGCAGCGGGGAGCACCTGCGGGGAAAAAGGATGAGGTCAGAACATCAGGTTGTCACGCTCGGGCTGCCAGCAGGTGCCTGGAGCGTGCCTGCCCAACCACCCCAGAGCTGCCGGTTATGTTGCTGGGGGGGGGGATTCCCCTCGGCTTTCCACCCCCCACGGGGATGCGTCATCAAGGTCTCAAGAACCTGATGCAAATGCAAAATCCAGCGCCAGACGTCATGGTCCCGGGATTGCTAAAAACAGGAGCAAAGCTGCAAGGATCAGCTTAGCCCATGGAGGTTTGAAGATGTGTCCGAGGGGGTGCCCAAGGGGACAGAAGCAGTGAGCCCCCAATGCTGCCCGCTGCATCTGAGGGACCCCTGGCAGAAGCAGGGACCTGTGCCAGGCTGTACTCACTCCATCTTGGCTTCCAGGTGGTGGATGGTCTGCTTGTCCAGGTAGCGGCAGAAGAGCGAGAGAAGGTTGCTGGGCAAGAAGAGAGGCTCCACCAGCAAGGCCTTGGGCACCTGTGACAGCTCCCGGGCAACCAGGAACACCGTGTCCGTCCTGGGGGCATCAATGCAAGGGGGTTGAGTGCCCCACCAGCCAGTGACCCCAACCCCGTCGTTTCCACGGCCCCTCACCACATCTCGAAGTCCCCACCACGTGGCTCCAGGGGTGCGTCAGAGGACAGCAGCCTCTCACCGTGGCTCAGCAGGGAGTAGAGCAAGGAGATCCCAAACTGCAGGGAAGCACCAGGAGGAATGTCACAGCTGGGTGGTAGCAGTGACACCCTGGGGACGCCACACGGCTCTGCCCTCCTCAGTGCCACCTACCTGGTTCTTCAAGGCCATGGCGAGAGGGAGCTCAGGGGACTCGGACAGAGGCCTGGTCATCTCCTGCAGGACCTCGATGAGTTTGCTGAAGGTCATCCTGCCCACCACCTCATTCAACGGGCTGTAGAGCAGGGGGAGAGACTGGGCAGGGCAGAGGGGAGAGCAGGGATCTGAGACCCTTTGACCCGTCACAGCTGCAGCCCCATCCCTGACCCCCATCCCAACTCCTGGGGGGCCAACGCAAGGGCCAACGCTGTACCACCCACCACCCCCCAAGAGGGGATTGCCACCAGGACTGCTTTAACCCCTCCTGGAGACCTTTCTAATCCTCTGTATGAAAGGAAAGAGGCTCCTGTCTCATGGCAACCCCACCAGCTGCCTGGCCATGCTGGGACCCAGCAAGACAGGCCCCTTCCCTCTGTGTTGCCCAGGGTGCTGTGCACACCGCGCCCCCCCCCCCAGCAAGAGCAATGGGGGAAAGGAGGCAGCCCGGGATGCCCCTGCCCTGGCTGGAGGTGCTCGCCTCATCCAACATGTCCTTCTTCATGAGGAAGGGCAGGTGGTGCGTGACGGTCAGCAGGATCTTCTCCGCTTGCTCCTGGGTCAGGTGGGGCAGCAGCCGGGCGGTGAGTTTCTTGCCCTTCCGCACACACAGGAGTTGCAGGAATTCATCCTCTGCCTCCCTGGGGACGAAGGCTCCATTGGCACAGATCCCGAGGGACCTGTAGCATCTCTGTCCATCCAGAGGGACCAGCAGAAGCTCCAGTGGAGGAGGAGGCTCATGGGCAGGGTCAGCACAGGCCACAGTGACACACAGAGGACAGGATCCAACCCTTGCTGTCACCCAGAACTACTCATCCACAACCACCTGAGCCCAGCGAGGACCAGGACATGCCACCCGCCCCCCTCTCCCCATGGCGCAAACTCACTCTTCACTGCTGCAAGCCCTGATTTTCAAGGCTTGGTAGATACGCTCCACTTCTTGGTTCCTCTGCTCTTGACAGCATGGCTGCTGCTGCTCCTCTGGGGCCGGGGACATCTTCCGCTGCATCTCCTCCACTTCCAGCAATTGCAGGAACAGCTGAAGAAACCACATGGGGTAAGGGAGCAGCTTGGAGCATCCTCCACCTGCCAGCTATCCTCAGGACTTCTCCCCAGGCAGATGTCCCCTTGCGGAGCTCCTCGGATAAAACCAAGTGCCTGCACCATCCTGCCCTGCCCCAAATCATGGCTCGCTCACCTTCTCGATCCTGTGCAGCGCCCGAAGCCGGTGGCTCCCCGCAGCCTTCAGGAGGGGAGAAAGGAAGGCAGAACAATTACAGCCAGCACCAGACACCGCCGCTGGCAGAGCACTGGGCCAGCTGCTCCCTGGGGATCAGAGGCAGCTTCAGGATACAGAGCAATCCCACAGGGAGGCCATGACCAGCTCCGACTGCCTAGATCCCCATCCCACCCCTCAGCAGGGGACAAGCTGCCACCACCGAGGCGGCACCCATTCCAACTGCGCGCCCCATCCCGTGGCCTGGGGCAGCACCCAGAGCCAGGACAGCACCCATGCTCGTCACAGCAGCTCCTAAAGCTCCTGCTAAGCTGCTCCAGGGCCTGGGAGAAGCTTGGAGCGGTGTTCCCAGGCATCCAAGGCACCCACCAGCCTGGCTCACCCTCACCTACCTCCTCCACGAGGGCATGGTGCACAGCATCGATGGCCCGGCGAGGGCTGTAGCAGGTGGACACCGCGACCTGGCCCAGCGAGCCTGCGATGCGCACCACTGGAGGAGAGATGGGATACGGTGAGACCACACCCCGCAACTCCTCACCCGGCCCCCCGCCACCCACCCCAGACCCTCACCGGAGTCATACGTCTCCACTTTCTGGATGAATGGTGTGACCAGCTTGGGGGGCTCCTGCTTGTTGCGTCCACCGAGCAGCTCCTCCTCTGCCTGTTTGCGCTCCAGCCGGTGGTAGTACGTCTGTAACGACAGGCATAGTCAGGAGGGGAGGCACCATGAGCCTTGGCACCCTCTGGCTCCCAAAGAGATGAAGTTCCAGCCCTGAGGAGCAAAATAAGCCACTGGTGCTGCTGGCAGGAGCTCACCTGGTAGTAGTAGTCATCATCCATGTTCTCACTCTGCAGCTGGATCATCTCCACCTTGACGACCCAGTCCTTCTCCTTGGAGACCATCAGCCCAGCATAAGGGTCCACTTTAGGAGACCACATCTTCTTGGGGGAGATGCTGACACAGGAGAAGATCACAGCCTGCTGTGACTGCCCAGAGCCCCACCACTACCTCACAGCTCCCCAGGAACCCCCTTACCTCTGCACCTGCCCGCCTTGCTGCTGCCGCTGGGTCAGGATCCGCTGGTGCTGGGGGTGCAGCTGGGTCATATGGCTGGCCGTGCTGCAAAGGAGACCACAGACAGGAGTCAGGGGGCTCAGCACCCACACTACAGCCATCCCCAGAGGGGGGAAATCCCCCCAGCTGCTTTACAGGGCTCCTCCAGTCCCACCCATGCACCCCACTTGCCATCCTGCTACCTGAGGTTCAGCTGGCCGCTGGCTGACGGACTGAAGAAGAGCGCGGGGTCCAAAGAGGGAGACATGGGACCAAAGTGCATGGTGAGAGGTCGTGGCGGGCTGCTGATGTTGGGCGACATGGGCCGGAAAGGGGTCGGAGATGCATACCCTGCAGTCTGGGGAAGGAGGGAGAAGCCATCAGGTGTCTCAGCCTTCCCCTCCAAGGGTCCTGGAGGGCTCTGCCAGCTCCATGCTGCCTTCTGGCTCCCACCCTTGCAGGAGTCACCCTCTCCCTGCACGGAGGGGACGTGTGGGACACCACGGCAAGGTGATACCCCTCGGGATCCTGCCACTACAAGGTGAGCAAGGCAAGGGGACCCAGGCGTCACCAAGGATTGCGTGCCCCAGGTTTATCACCAGTGCCGCAGCATGACACCAAGCACGACACCATGCCCGGTGCGGATCCCGTGGGGACATCGGGACAAATAGATTTATAAAGCAACGGCTACACCGGTGGCTCCTCCTTCCCTGTCAGCAAGACACCAGAGACGGGCGCTAAGGATTAGACAGAGCTGTAAAGCCTGCCTTGAGCACAGCAGAGCTTTGGGGAGGCACTGTCCCTGTCCCCTGCTGCTCCAGGCCCACCTCAGAGGGGACACAGCGGTGGCTCACAGCCCACTGAGTTCCCACTGAGTTACCTGGTTGGAAGCGAAGAGCGGAGAGGGTCTGCGAGCCGGCGTGAAGGGCCGAGGGGAGCACGGGGAACGAGGCATCAGAGGCGACTGCTGCAGGGCAGGAGATGGGAGGTGTTGCTGAGACAAGGCTGTCCTCGAGGCTGCACCTCTGGGGTGGGGAGAGCAGAGAAAGAGGGGATGCAAGAGCCCCCCGAAACCTGTTACCTGCCGGAGAAAGCGCTGGGGAAAGGACTTGGAGGACATCAGTCTGAAGTCGGGGCGCTTGAGTCGGGGAGAGCCCCCGTAGCCCCTCTGCACGGGGGAGCCAAGAAAGTCGAGGGCCACGTTGGTGGACGGTGGGGGCCTCTCCAGGACCTGGAGGATGGCTTTATCCTGCAGGGAGGAGGCAGCAGGAGATGGGAACGGGGCCCAGCTGGGATCAATTTAGCTCCCCCAGCATCAGGCAGCTCACCAAAGCTTTTGGTCACTGCTCAGCCCCCATCCTGCCTGCATGCAACAGCAGGGGACCTACGAGGACACCTGGCACGGGGGTCCCAGTCCCCCCAAACTCAAACCCAGGCTCTGTTTAGGGTGGGCACCTCCGCCCACAGCCTTGGCACCTAAGAGACACGTCCGTGCACCGCCAGACCTGTGACAAGGCTTTGGAGGTTCCGTGGTCACCCCAAATCACCTGCATGACCCTTAGCTCAGGGTACTGGGGAGCCCTTGGCTGGTCCCCAAGGGCCTGGCCGGGGGTACCCACCTCCAGCACGTGGTGGGGCGGGATGCTGCCGGGGCAGGAGCCCCACACCGCGGGATCCATTGCCAGCTGGAAGATGGGGAGATGGTCAGCAAAGGGAAGGAGGACAGAAGAGGGGCAGGGGACGCCACAGAGGCTGCTCGGCCCCATCACTAGATGGGGGGGGGGTACATTTTTACCGTATCCTCTTTGCCAAACTCTGCCCAGCAAGCACCAATCCTGCTATCCAGCACCGCCGAGTCTTGGCTCTGTGAGCAAAGAGGTACAGGCACACACTCAGCCCCGGCACAGGACCCTCAGGCAAGGACCAAACCACCAGGTGGGTCCCCTCCCTCCCCGCTCACACATCACCTCCAGCGTGGGTTTGCTCTGCACGGCTTTCATCACCGCTGGGTCTCCCAGGTCATTGGTCTCCTCGCAAGGCTCCTGGTCTTCCTCATGTTCTTCAGCCCCCAGGTCCTCCTCCTCTTCCTCCAACTCGGAGCTGACCTGCTCGACCTCCGGCTCCATCCCACCTTCCTCCTGGGGCTCTCCCAGCTCCTCTGGCTGCTCAGCTGCTCCGGGCCCCAGTTCCTCCCCGGCCTCGGTCTCCTCTGCCACCGCTTCAGCCAGCTCAGGGCTCGTCTCAGGAGGCATCAGGGCTTTGGCGACATCCTCCTCAGTGGAGTCTCGGTCTTGGAGGGGAGAAGGAGAGCACGTCAGGGTGGGTGAGAGCCTGGGCAGTGCCCACCAGGGTCTCTGCTCCCAACCCAACTCCTCATCAGGCAGGAGTACGCCTTCCTCACCCCCCACCTCCATCCTCCTCGCCCCACTGGGTGCTAGCTGATCTCCCCGACCCTGAGATCTTACCTAACCCAAAAGTCATCTCATTGTACAGGTCGAGCTCTTCATCCTCCTCGGCCATCTCCTCCAGCAGAGGCGCATCTTCCACCAGCAGGTAGTCCTCAAGGATCTGGAGTCAAAAGCAGCAGGGTCCTCGCTAAGGGAGACAGGTAGGGGAGGGGTAACCCTAACCTGCCCCACTCAAGTGCGGGACACCCAACCTCCCCCCTAAGCCACCGGCAGTGCCAGGCAGCCCCCAGGGCTCCGCAGCTGGAAAGAGAAAGGCGTGAGCCACCGGCAC